>NC_057861.1:702515231-702685231 GCF_019393635.1 Dromiciops gliroides | reverse complement strand
AGCTTCTCCAACATTTATTATTTTCCTTTTTTGTCATTTAGCCAATCTGATAGGTGTCAGGTGGTAGGTACCTCAGAGTTGTTTTAATTTGCATCTCTCTAATCAATAGTGATTTAGAGCATTTTTCACATGGCAATAGATAGCTTTGATTTTGCAGTGCTTAATCTTAGAAAGTTACCCAGTGTCCAATTCAAATAAAAACAATGCTTGCTGACCACATATCAACTTAGAAAACCACAAATTAATATTGCCTATGTTGTATTGTAGTTTATTTACATTTTAATCTGGTTCAGCTTTATTAGGGAGTTTTGCAGGCCCACAGTCTGACCTCACTGGACAGCAATGAGAGCTTATTTCACTTAACCAAGACCACAAGGACGATATGTGTCAACGGCAAGACTTGAAATCAGGTCTTCTTGGCTTGAAGTTCAATTTTCTATCTACTGCATCTCCCAGAAGAAACACTAAGAATATCCGGGTTAGGGGGGGTCCTTAGATACCATCTGGTCTCCTCATTCAAAATATGAGAGTGGGGAGTGGGGAAACAATTTGCCCCAGATCCCATAACCAGCCAGGACAAAAGGCCCAGGTATCCCTATTCCTAGTCTGCTTCTCTCTGCAGTGTTCAATATTGTCTCTTGTAGAATCCAAAGACCTAGGTTTGAATCCCAGCTCCACCCCATGTGACTTTAAGCAAGTCCCATTTCATTCTGGGCTGAGGGGAAGGGGTGCTGGCTGAGCCACAACCTGAGGTCATTCTCTGATTTAAAGTTCTATAGTTAATTTGCTTCCCTGCCTCAGTGACTTATCTGGGTGCTTTGAAGCCTCAGACAGAGGAAGAATAGTCTGGAGTACACTGGTTCTTGTCTCGGGGAAACCTGGCCTCAGTCATTGTCCTTGGATCCCAGGGCGGGCATCCCAAGGGCCCTGGAGCCGAATTGGTCCAAAGGGAGCAGGAATATTGGGGCTAGCAAAATCAGACTCTGCCTTTGGTCTCCTCTCCCACCTCTGTGCTACCCACTGCCCATGGCTGCACTGTTGCTGTCACTCCTTTTTCCCTGTCTGGTTCCCAGGTTGCCACTCGCCTGGCCTTGCCGGGGTCCCAGGGACAGATGTGTAAGGAGTGGGACCATGCCTGTGGCTACAGTGACTCTCCCCTCCTTAACCTGCTTGGCAGCCTCATTGAGATCATAGCAATAATGACATTAGTCTGGGCCCAGAGCCTCAGAGGACCAGATGAGCTCGTGTATGAGCTTGTTATCTTTCCCTCAAACCCCACCCTCCTTCCAGTCCCATTGGTTCTGTCAGTAATACCCCCAGCTCCCCAAGTTCCCAGCTCCCCTCTCCTTCATCTCTCATTCTCAGTCAGTTGCCTAGTACTGTGGCTTCCACCTCTGAGTCAGCCTCTCATATCATTCCTCCCTTGTCTGTTCTCACTGCCACCCCACTAAGCTTAGGTCCTTCCCATGCCAGTGGGCTTTCTCAGCCCCAAATGTTTTCTGTCTCTCTGACTGTCTGTCCATCTCTCTTACTCCCATCCAGCCTTCGTGGCTCCACCAGACTAATATTCCTCTTTCATGGATTCAGTCATAGCACTCCAGTATTGTCAGTGGCTCACTATTATCTCCTACAGATTCTTTTGCCTCTTATTCCAGGCCCTTCAGAACCTGGTGCTACTGTGCCTTTTCAGACTTAAAATATTCCCCTCCAATCCTCCACACTCACTCCAGCCAGACTAAATGCTGTCCTGCAAACACGCCTACCAGCCTTCCTTCTTTGCCCACTGAACTCCTTTATTTTTTTTCAATTAACAAGTATTTTTCTTCTTTCCCCCTCACCTCTCCCACCCTGGAAAAAAAGGAAAAGGAAAAAACAAACCCTTGTAACAAATAGGTAGTCAAATCAAACAAATTCCTATATTGGCTGTGTCCCAAAATGTGTCTCCTTCTGGACCCTGAGGCTGTCAGCTCTGTCCGAGGGTGGGGAGCAAGTCCTCCAGGGTCCCGTAAACACCCTCATCTGACATCACCTCTATGAGCAACATCCCTTGCGGGTAGCGAGCTTCCTCTCCTGACCTCCCATGGTGCTTTGTACCTCTCTGATGCTCTTACCAAGTCATATTGTATGTTACTGTTATCTGGGCTGCAAACTTCATGAGGGTAAGCTGCATGTCCTATCTTACTCCCTCATTCCAGCTATCATTCCTAGGCCCTTCACACTAGACCTTTGGGCTCCACTTCAGGCACCACCGTGGGCTGGGAGAGGCATGAGCTCTTGCTTGATCGTTACCTCATTCTTTGGCCACCAGGTCCCAAGTATACCACCTCTGCCCTGCCCATCATTTCCACCTCCTACAAAGAGGCACATTGAACTCTGCTCCAGAGACCACCCCAGTCTCTGACAAGCAAGTTTGCACCTTGGTTTTCCTGGAAGCTCCCTACTAGACTACCAACTTCCTTTTTTTTTTAGTGAGGCAATTGGGGTTAAGTGACTTGCCCAAGGTCACACAACTAGTAAGTGTTAAGTGGCTGAGGCTGGATTTGAACTCAGGTACTCCTGACTCCAGGGCTGGTGCTCTATCTACTGTGCCACCTAGCTGCTCCGAGGCTACCAACTTCCAACTAACAATGTAAAATAATTGGCCCAAGGTCACAAAACTAGTACCCAGATTCTGATGTGCCAGCTTCTTGACCCAGGGTCCTTTCTACTACCCTCATCTTTTTTCCCCAATTACATGTAAAAACAATTTTAACATTCTTTTTTTTTAATATTTTGAGTCCCAAATTCTCTCTATCCCTCCCTCACCTCCCTCTTCCCTCCATTGAGAAAGCAAGCCATTTGAGATAGGCTACACATGTTGATCTACTACCCTCTTCTGATGTTCATGGAAAGGGCTGAGTCAATGCTGTCTCCATCTTTCCTGAGAGTCTCCCCTTCCCATCAAGGGATTTCAAAAATGAATGTTGGGGCAGCTAGGTGGCGCAGTGGATAGAGCACCGGCCCTGGAGTCAAGAGGACCTGAGTTCAAATCCGGCCTCAGACACTTAACACTTACTAGCTGTGTGACCCTGGGCAAGTCACTTAACCTCAATTGCCTCACCAAAAAAAAAAAAAATGAATGTTGATATATAATCTATATCAGATTGCTTTCTGTCTTAAGGAGGGGGGAAGGAAAGGAGGGAAGGAGACAAATGTGGTACTCAAAATCTTATAAAAACAAATGTTGAAAACTATCTTCACATGTAACTGGAAAAAAATACTTTTAAGACTTAAAAAATGAACGTTGAAAATTGTCTTTACATGTAATTGCAAAAAATAAAACACTATTAATTAAAAAATGAAAGAATTCTGCTCTAGCTCTGCCTATAGGATCCTCTTTAATGTTTCCTCACATCTTACCTCAGTTTGCCCAGCTGTAAAGAAGGGGGAGTAGCAATCCCCCATCCCCTCCCTCCCCCAGAATGCAATAAAAACCTTCTGAGTGTCTTCATGAAAAAAATAAGTAAAAGGAATAAGGCTGCCTCTCTCCAGTGCAAGCTTTCTGAGTCGAGCAATGCCCTAGGCAGGGTCAGACCTTTCTTTATGCTTGCCCCCTCCCCACGCTCCCAAGCTCACTGGGAATGTCTCCAGTGAAAGTATTTCTCCCACGTTCCCTAGCCTGAAGGCATCAGCTTTGCAGGTCAAACTCACTTGTTCCCAAGAGTTCATCCTCTCTCCTGATTGATAACCGGGGCCTGACATCTATCCCCCTCTAGCGCCCACTGTCCCTATTCTTCTCTTTCATTGGATCCTCTCTGACACCCCGATGACATTGTTATTTAACTATTTCATGGAGGGGAGCTTTAGCTCTCCTTGCTTCTCGACCCCCACCTCCCTAATCTGGAGGTCCCTGGGGGGACGTCCCCCCAGGGACATCCCAGAGCATCCCCCCACCTGTTCTGTTCCCAGAGTCCCCTGCTTTCCCAACAAAACATGGGAAGTACACTTCCTTATCTCTTTTCTAGAACCAAGACTGGACATCACGCTTGTATATTATAACAATTTTAGTGCCATGTTCATTTACATTGTGTTGGCTTTGTGTATATAGTTCTTCTGACTCTGCTTACTTTCCATTGCTTGAGTTCACACAAGTCTTCCCATGATTCTCTGACTTCCTCATAGTTATTTCCTCTGGCACAACAACGGGCTGTTACATTCACATACCACACCTTGTGTAGTCATTCCCCAACCAATGGTCACCTGCTTTGTTTCCAGTTTTTCTGCCAGCCCAGGAAAGTGCTATTATTAGTGTGGGGGGTTATCTGAAACCTCCCCTTCTGTCAATGACTTTCTTGGGGCATTTGCCCAACAGTGTGGTCTCTGGGTCAGAGATATAAGCAAGTCAGTGACTTTTCTAGCAGATTGTTTTCCAGGTGTGACCAGTTCACAGCTTCACCCAAGGGGTATGGCCATGCCCGAGTTCCCACAGCTCCTTTTAATTGGCAACTTCCTTCTTGTTGGCTAGTTTGCTGTGCACAAGGCGCAGACTTCTTGTGGTTGAGATTTGTCTGATTTTTAGGGACTTGGAGCAACCTTTTATTTGGTTGTGGGCAGTTCCCATTTGATTCTTTAGTCAAAAAGTGAGGTCTTGGGGCAGCTAGGTGGTACAGTGGATAGAGCACCGGCCCTGAATTCAGGAGGACCTGAGTTTAAATCTGGCCTCAGACACTTGACACTTAACTAGCTGTGTGACCCTGGGCAAATCACTTAACCCTAATTGCCTCACCCAAAAAAAAAAAAAAAAAGTGAGGTCTTTTGTTTCTTAATTTTAAAAGACATTTTTCACCAATTTCTCCTGAGCTCACTTTTACATAGATGTCATTGAGTATCAAGGTATACATTGACTTAGTTTGAAGGATCACATAAAGTTATTAGTATAATTTCTCTCCTTCTTCATCCTCGGCCACAAATGTTGATGTGTAGGCTATAATTATCTTCATTATGGTCATAATGAGCACTGCAAAGTGAGGTGACCAAGTGTCCCATGAAATGTTTCTTGTTGCCTGGTGCATGATGAAACCAACTCCACCAATGACTATATTCATTATTCCAAGGGCAGCCAGGTGGCACAGTGGTTAGAGCACTGGGCCAGGTATCAGGAAGACAAGTTCAAATCCAACTTCAGACACTTCCTAGTTGTGTGACCCTGGGCAAGTCACTTAACCTCTATTTGCTTATCTGTCAAAGGGGGATAATGACAGCATCTCATTCCCAGGGTTGTTGTAAGGAGCAAATGAGATAATAATGGTAAAGTACTTAGGCCTGTCCCTAACGCATGGTAAGTGTTATGTAAATGTTAGTAGTTACTACTACTACTACTACTACTACTACCACCATCACCACCACTACAACAGAATTTAGAGGCCTGGGGTCCAAATCCTGCCAAATTCACCACTTATTAAAACACTATTAATTTAAAAAATAAAAGAATTCTGCTCTAGCTCTGCCTATGGGATCCACTTTAATGTTTCCTCACATCTTACCTCAGTTTGCCCAGCTGTAAAGAAGGGGGAGTAGCAATCCCCCAGCCCCTCCCTCCCCCAGAATGCAATAAAAACCTTCTGAGTGATGACACTCCCACAGGCTTCATGGTCATCTCCATGCTGATGACTCCCAGATGGATACATCCAGCCCCAGTCTCTTCCCTGAGCTTCAGTCCCCCAGTACATTTCAAACGGGATGTCCCAGAGACATCTCAAACTTAACATGTCCAAAACAGAATTCAGTGTCTTCCCCCCAACCACCACCAGGAGCAAACCACCCCTCCATCAAAGGCATCACCCCTCTTCCAGTCTCCCAAGTTCATAAGCCCAGCATTATCCTTGACTCCTCACCAACAGCCAAATCTCATCTTTTCTCAACATCTCTTGTGTCTGACCCCATTTTTCTACTCACAAAGCCACTACCTTTGGTTCAGGCCCTGATCAGAACCTCTCCCCTAGATCATGACACGACTCCTCATTAGCCGCCATGCCTCGTCTCTCCTATCTGCTCTCCACGATACTGTCAAAGTGACTTTCCTTAAATACAGACTGACCGTGAGACTCACCTACTCAGCACACTCCAGTTTAGCCCTTCAGAACCTTGGCCCCAACCTAATTTTTTTTTCCAGCCTTGATGAACATACTTCCCCTCTCTCACTCTGTGATCTGCCAAACTGGCCTTCTTCCCGTTCCTCCTTCACAACACTTCATCTCCCGTCCCTTTGTCCTGTTAGTTCCTCACCCTTGGTCTCATCTGCCTCATCTGCCTCATCTGCCACATCTGCCTCAGAGACTCCTTTTCAGATGCAGTATAGGCACCACCTTCTCTTGCCTCCCCTGACCCTGCTCCTAATGGCCAGCACCCTCCCTCCCAAATTCCTTTGTATTTATTTTTATTTATTCTCTATTTATTCTGGAGCAACTAGGTGGCTCAATGGATAGAGCACTGGCCCTGAAGTAAGGTGGACCTGAGTTTTATCTCACCTCAGTCACTTACTAGCTGTATGACCCTGGGCAAGTCACTTGATCCCAGTTGCCTCAAACATATGGGGCCATCTCCAGTCATCCTGGTACATATCTTGCCACTGGACCCATATGGCTCTGGAGGAGAGAGTGAGGTTGGTGACTTTGCACAGCCCTCCCTCACTTCAATCCAATTCAGTGCAAGTCATGACATCACCCTGATGTCACAGTCCCCTTCGAGAATGAAGGACAAAACAACAAATACATATACAAATATATATATATATATATATATATACACGAGTGTGTGTATCTCTATATACACACATGCATATATGTGTGTCTGTGCACAGACACATATGTCCTTAAGAACATAGGATCATGGAATCATTTACTTAGAACTGGAAAGAACCTTCGGGGCCCCAGAGTTCAGCCTCTTCATTTTACAAATGAGAAAGTGAGTCCGGGAGAGGTCGTTGATTTAAATTTATTCTCTTGATATTTACTCAGAATGTGTCTACATTTGCCCCTGCTGTTGCTGCTCCCAGAATGGGAGCTTAGAGAAGGGAGGGAGTGTCTCCTTCTTGTCCTTGTGCCCCCACTGCCTGACACACAGCAGGGGCATAATAAGTAAGCATTGCTTCATTGATTCCACTTCTGAGAGTCTTTGGTTTTCATTTGGGATCCTGGGGGCAAAGAAGACAGGGTTCCTCCCTCTCTAGATCCCTCTGGAGGCTGACCTGGGCTAGGCCCAGCTCCCCCTTTAGCCTTCAGTATGAACTCGGCCAGGTACCTTGACCTGAGTCTGAGTTTGTTTCCCTATATAATGAGGGCCTCAGGGTCAGTTTCTTGCTGAGGCTGCAGCCGGCTTGAAAACCACCGGCTCTGAGAAGGAGGACATGAAGGAGAGAGCATTCTTGCTGCTCATCACTCTCAGCCAGAGGTCACCACTGTGGCTAAATCAACAGGATTTACCAGAAGGGCTAGCCTTGCCCCAGACAAAAAAAAAAAAAAAAGACGCGCACAATGTTACAGTAGGAAGGGACTTTAAGGCCTTCCAATCCCTTTATTTTACAAAGGAGTAAACCGAGGCCCAGAGAGTATAAGTAACTTACCCAAGGACACAGAGCAAATTCATAGCAGAACTAAGACTTAAACCTATGTTCTCTGATTCTTGATCCAATAGATTATTCAGGTGAACCAACAAATTAACTCAACAGAAAAATTATTGGAGATGGAATTTGTGTACAGGATGGGGTGTGGGAGGGGGGGACTGCAGAGAAGGAGTGAGTTAACAAAAGAATCCAATCAATCCACTTTTGGACCCGAGTCCCCTCATCTGTAAAATGAGAGGTTTGGGGGGCAGCTAGGTGGCGAAATGGATAAAGTACTGGCCTTGGATTCAGGAGGACCTGAGTTCAAATCCAGTCTCAGACACTTGACACTTACTAGCTGTGTGACCCTGGACAAGTCACTTAACCTTCATTGACCCACCCCCCCCAAAAAAAAGAGAGGTTTGGACTCTCTGGTTCCTAAGGTCCCCCCCAGCTGTGACCTTCTGGGATTCTGAGTATTAGCTAAATGCTCCATTAGGTCCTTATGTGAATCCTCCCTCCTTCCCCCATCTCTCACAGCATATGTATCTGCATTCCTGTGCCTGGCACATGGTAGACACTTTGTAAATCTTGGCTGATTTAGTGATTGATCTCGACCTTATACACCCCCTCCCTCCTGCCCTGCTGTAATTAGTGGAGAAGGGGGAGGGGGCAATCCAGACTCTGTATTAGCCCCTGGTCCCGGGTTAGAGGAGAATTACAGACCCACAAGCTGACGCAGCCTCCTGTTGGCCAGCAGGGAGGATGGGTGGACAGTGGCTCACCTCCATCCTCTGAGAGTTCAAATTCCCCGGATTGTCCCCAGGGCGCAGTCTGCCACAGTACACTACAGGAATTCTGGGAATGGTGTTTGCAAAGCACCTCATGCATGTTCTCTCTCATGTGACCCTCACAACAGCCCTGTGAGGCTACAGATGAGGAAACTGATTGTTTGGCCCTGGCTGGCCCCACCAGCATTCTGGGTCACTTGTGTTCTTTGGGAGAAGAATGACATTGTCAGCTCGATCCTTCCATAAATACCCCACAGCTCCCACCAAATGTGCTACAGGCCTCCTTGTGGATCATTTCATGTTCAGTGGGCACTAATGCCAACGCGTCACTGTAAGTCCATGTGTGCATATACATGCGATGGATGCTGGAAATGCCCACGTGTGGGCAGAAGGATGTGCATAAATACCTCCAGATCCCTCACGAGCCCTTTCCTTGTCTGTGTCTCTGGGCCTGGGGAGGTCTCAGGGAGGCTGGTTGTATGGGGGCTTCTTGCACTAGAAAGATCAGATAAGAGGGGGGAGAGGGAGGAGGGGTCTTGGCTGCTCTGCTGTGTCACCTGTGACTTAATTAGGCCGGGCAGCTGAGTGACTGGCACTGGAAACCTGGCACATTAACCCGAGGGCCTCCCAGCGCTCCCAGGAGAATGAACACACAGAGCTGGTGCCTGGTAATTGGGTGACCTTCATGGCTGGGCAAACTCTCTCTCTGCTTGGGCTTCCCCATTACCAGCTCCTCCTTGGCCTGGCAGGGGATGGAGGGGATGGATTAACTGTGATTTGATGGCTTTGAATCTATTTCCAGTGAAGCAAATCGAGATTTAACCCCTCAAGGGTCTGAGCCAAGGGGAGCTGGTTCATCTGAGCCACAGGCTTCCTCCCCTCCCTCTCCACGCTTGTACACACTTCGTGTCCACTAACGCTGCCAGGATGGGAGTGCCCGCCTCTCTAATCCCCCTGAGGGGGATGGCAGCACAGTACAGTACCGGGGAAGGAGGCTGAATTTGGAGGCCAAGGATCTGAGTTCAAATCTTCCCTCTGCTACTTATTATGGTTGTTCGAGGTGTTATTGTGATGGTTGTTGCCATGACCTTGGGCAGCTACAGTATGTCTCCAGGCTTCGGCTCCTCCTTTCAAAGATAAGGGGGTGGTGAAGGGGGCCGCTGGGTGGTGCAGTGGATAAAGCACCAGCCCTGGATGCCAGAGGACCTGAGTTCAAATTTTACCTCAGACACTCGACACTTACTAGCTGTGTGACCCAGGGCAAGTCACTCAACCCTCATTGCCCCCCCCCACACACACACAAAAAAAAAAAATAAATAAATAAAAAAGATAAGGGGGCTGGGCAAGCTGGCTGAGAGGGGCCAGAAGTTCTTAGCTATGTATGGTTGGGACCAGAGCCTGACAAGTCTTATTTCCTTCTGAGCCTCAAGATCCCTGTCACGGTTGGTCTCTCAGCCCTCAGGGCCCTACCTCACAGGCTCAGAGAGAAACCCGAGGCCATGGAGGGTGTGGCTAGCTCCTTAGTAACTTCCCCTCTTGGTTGCCCCCTCCCACCTGCCTCACATGCCCACATGTGTTTAAGAGAAGTCCCAGGCCGATCTATATTCCATCAAATTGAGCGTGAGATGCCTGCCTGCAAAAGCTATCAATCTCCGTCCATCTCCCTCCGTCTCTTTAATTAGGGGAGCCCCGCTGAAATCTCTTCCCGTCGGCTCTGGGAGGATGGTGCATTCCCGGGCCCTCAGCATAAATCTCGAGTTATCAGGTGCCAAAATGCTGTCAGGGCTGACAGATTGGAGAAAAATACACCCACAGGCCAAATGTGATCCATTATCCTGGGCAGAGGGAGCCCAGAACCAGGAGAACTTCCTGAGTCCTGGTGGAGGCCATTCCCGCTGTCTGTCTGTCTATCTGTCTGCCTCTCTGTCTGTCCCTGACTCTCACCCCTCCCCCAGGCGACAGGGAAGGTAGACCAGGCCAAGCTGGGACGGAACCACTCCCTCCTGCTGAAGTGGATGAGTTGACTCCAGCTCCAGTTAGGGGCTGGCGCTCCTGCCCCAGACCTGGCCAGGGGGGCATTCAAGCCTGGATTCTCACAACTGGGTGAGAAGGTAGTGCATTCAAGCTAACCAGCCCAAGGGTCTAGAGGCTCATCCCCAGGGGCCTCTTCAGGCCCAGCAGCTCCTGAGGACATCAGTGTGGGGGCCGGGCACTGTGCTGGTGGCTAGTGGGAGCATTCTTGATGGAGATTAGAAAACACCAACCAAGCAACAAGCATTTATTGAGCACCTGTTATCTATGGACGCTGGACCAAAGGAAAGGTATAGACGGAGTGCTTTAAGAAAGAGGTCAATGGAGAGAATGACCCAGAAATCCCTGAACGACCATCCGGCATTAGAGCTGGAGCATCTTTTAAGCCAACCCCTTTATTTTAAGGAAGAAGAAATGGAGACCCAGAGAAAGTCAATGACTTGTCTAAGGTCACACAACCTTTAGTGCCAGATTTTCTGACTTCAAATTTGGGGTTCTTATGGATGAGATTTGGATTGATGGAGAGGAGAGTAGAGAGGGCATTCTGGGTGGGGAGAAACCGTGTGAGAAAAGGAACCGAGATGGAAATGAGCAAGGTAAAGGTGGAGCCGTCTAAGCTGGTGGGAACTGTTGGAGGGGAGGGGGTGTATTAGGGAGCTGCTGGTGTTCAGGTGTGTCTGACTCTCTGTGACCCCATCTGGGGTTTTCTTGGCAGAGATACTGGAGTGGTTGGCCATTTCCTTCTCCAGCTCATTTTTACAGATGAGGAAACTGAGGCAAACAGGGTTAAGTGATTTGACCAGGGTTATTCAGCTACTGAGTGTCTGAGGCCAGATTTGAACTCAGGAAGATGAGTGCCACCTAGCTGCCCCATTAGGGAGCTGGGGAAAGGAAATTGGAGGGAAGGAGTGACAGAGGAGAGGAGAGGGAAGGGAAGGGAAGGGAAGGGAAGGGAAGGGAAGGGAAGGGAAGGGAAGGGAAGGGAAGGGAAGGGAAGGGAAGGGAAGGGAAGGGAAGGGAAGGGAAGGGAAGGGAAGGGAAGGGAAGGGAAGGGAAGGGAAGGGAAGGGAAGGGAAGGGAAGGGAAGGGAAGGGAAGGGGAAGGGGAAGGGGAGGGGAAGGGAGGGGAGGGGAGGGGAAGGGAGGGGAGGGGAGAATCGATAGGGTTACGGGTGCCAGGATGAAGAGTTGGATTTGATCCTGTTTGAGCATGGGAAGCCATTAAAGGGTTTTGATCAGGAGAATGGCATGAGCTGTGCTTTAGAAAGATTAATCTGGCGACTGATGCAGAACATGGTGGAAGGGAAGAGAGACTGGGGTGGGGCAGGCAGCGCAGCAAGGCAGCCTGTAAATTCAGCATGAGTGAGAATCCTCATCCTTCTCTCTTCTTTCTGACCCTTCGTGGATGGAAGGCTTGTCCCCAGGATCACTACAGGATCTTCCCTCCGTCTGTCCTTATTCCCGATGTCTCTTGTCCATAAGACCAGCTGTGTTCCCTCTCTTCGGGCTTGCCGGTGGGAAGGTGGAGCGGTAGTGAGGTAAGGGGGGGGGGGGAAGGAAAACGGTGGAATCTCCAGGGATCCCATCCTAGCACAGCTGGGCCGGGGGAGCCCTGCCAAGAGTGGGCTGGCCAGATGGCAAGGTACCAGTGAGAAGACAACCGTCAGCACCTTGCCAAGTACCTTCTGCCTTTGTCGGATCCATTTTCCCGGACGCGTGGTCATTTTTCTGCTTGCAGGTAGGAGAAAGTGGAGTTTATTGTCTTTGGAATAGCTCCATTGCCGCATCACATGGGATGGGTTCTCCTTGCCTCTGCCCCGCCCACCTTCCTTGCTCACACCGAGAGGATATGCTTTTGGCCTGCACTACTCTACCCCCACCCCCCAAGCCTAGCCTCACAGGCCTAGCACCATCTTTGAGTTGGGCCTTCAGCACCAACCTATTCATTCATTCACTTACTCAATTATATCTTCAGTTATTAAGTGCCTATGTGACATAACCAATAGAAAGCCACTTTTTTTTTGGGGGGGGGAGACAGGGCAATGAGGGTTAAGTGACTTGCCCAGGGTCACACAGCTAGTAACTGTCAAGTGTCTGAAGTCAGATTTGAACTCAGGTCCTCCTGAATCCAGGGCAGGTGCTTTATCCACTGTGCTACCTAGCTGCCCCCTAGAAAGCCACTTTTAGAGTAAGAAAGACCTGGGTTCAAGTCCCATCTGTGACACATACTGACCATATGACCTTGGGCAAGTCATTTAACCTCCTCCATGTGCTAGACCAGTCTAAGACTGTAAGATGCAGAGAAGGTGCCAAACTCCCCTCCTCTCTTTCAGGTCCAAATCTGGGCAGGTAGGTGGTACACTGCATAGAATGCTGGGTCTGGAGTCAAGAACCTGTGTTCAAATCTAGCCTCAGACACTTCCTATTTCTTAACTCTGTGACCCTGAACAATTCACTCAACCTCTGTTTGCCTCAGTTTCCTCATCTGTCAAATGGGGATAATAAGAGCACCTCCCTTTCAGGGTTATCATGAGAATCGAATGAGATAATAATAGTAAAGTGCTCAGCATAGTGGCTGGCACATAGTAGATGTTGTATAAACACAACATTATTGTTATTATTATCATTGGATCCCAATTTTCACCCATGTAAAATGAGGATACTGAACTGGATCACCTCTAAAGTTTCTCCCAACCAGAATCCTACAATATGCTGTTTACAAGAAACACATTTGAAGCAGAGAGATACACACAGAGTAAAGGTAAAAGTTTGGAGCAGAATATATTATGCTTCAGCTGAAGTAAAAAAAAGCAGGGATAGCAATCCTTATCTCAGACAAAGCAAAAGCAAAAATAGATAAGGAAGTAATATCAATACTAAACATGTATGTGCCAAGTGGTATAGCATCCAAATTCTTAGAGAAGTTAAATGAGTTACAAGAAGAAATAGATAGCAAAACTATACTAGTGGGGAATCTGAATATTCCCCTCTCAGAATTAGATAAATCTAGCCACAAAATAAATAAGAAAGAAGTTAAAAAGGTGAATAGAATGTTAGAAAAGTTAGATATGATAGATGTCTGGAGAAAATTGAATGGGGATAGAAAGGAATATACCTTTTTCTCAGAGGTACATGGAACATATTCAAAAATTGACCATGTATTAGGGCACAGAAACCTCATAGTCAAATGTAGAAAGGCAGAACTAGTAAATGCATCCTTCTCAGATTATGATGCAATAAAAATTACATGTAATAAAGAGCCATGGAAAGGTAGACTGAAAATTAATTGGAAACTTAATAATCTCATTCTACAGAATGAGTGGGTCAAACGACAAATCATAGAAACAATCAATAACTTCATCCAAGAGAATGACAATAATGAGACAACATACCAAAACCTATGGGATGCAGCCAAAGCTGGAAATTTTATATCTTTAAATGCTTACATTAATAAAAAAAAGAGAAAGAGGAGATCAATGAATTGGCCATGCAACTAAAAAGGCTAGAAAAAGAACAAATTAAAAATCCCCAAGTAAGTATTAAATTAGAAATCCTGAAAATCAAAGGAGAAATTAATAAAATTGAAAGCAAGAAAACTATAGAATTAATCAATAAAACTAAGAGCTGGTTTTATGAAAAAAACAATAAAATAGATAAACCTTTGATTAATTTGATTAAAGTTTCTCCCAGTTTAAATCCTGTGAGTGTGTAAGAACAAACATTAGCAAACTCCACAAACTCTAGACGGTAAGCTCCATGAGGACAAGGAATGACCTTTTGTCTAAACTGTGTATGGTCCCCAGCACAAGGTTGGTCTTTAGTAAAGGTTTGTGGAATCACATTGTTGAATAGAACATTAGAGCTGGAGGAGATCTTGGCTAGGCCAAAGCAAGGAGAAATCACTTTGGGTTGGAATAGTCAGGGCAGGTTTACCAGGGGGGTAGGGATGGGCAGGATTTGGACAGATGAAGAGGGTTCTGGGTAATGGGGAGAACAGCATTTACGAGACTTGGAGAGGACAAGGAGCAAGGAGCCCTACTTGGGGCACAGCAAAAAGGCCCAGCTTTAGCTCATAGAAATCACAGAATAAGAAGGAAGAAAGGAGGGAGGGAGGGAAGGAAGGAAGAAAAGAAAGGAGGGAAGGAAGGAAGGAAGGAAAGAAGGAAGGAAGGAAGAAAGGAAGGAAGGAAGGAAGGAAGGAAGGAAGGAAGGAAGGAAGGAAGGAAGGAAGGAAGGAAGGAAGGAAGGAAGGAAGGAAGGAAGGAAGGAAAGGGAGGGAGGGAGGGAGGGAGGAAGGAAGGAAGGAAGGAAGGAAGGAAGGAAGGAAGGAAGGAAGGAAGGAAGGAAGGAAGGAAGGAAGGAAGGAAGGAAGGAAGGAAGGAAGGAAGGAAGGAAGGAAGGAAGGAAGGAAGGAAGGAAAGAAGGAAGGAAAGGGAGGGAGGAAGGGAGGGAGGAAGGGAGGGAAGAGAGAGAAGGAAAGAGGGAAGGAAACAAACATGCATTAATAATCTACTATGTGCTACCCAACTTGTTATAAAAACATCATCTCATTTCATCTTCTCAACAACCTGGGAAGTAGTTGCTATTGTGATCTCCATTTTACAGTTAAGGAAACTGAGGCAGGCAGAAGTTGCACAGTAAGTGTCCTCGGTCACATTTGAACTGAAGTCTTCCTGACTCCAGGCCCAGTGTTCTATCACTGCACCACCACCACCTCTTGAGGGGATCTTTGAGACCATCCAGTTCAGCTCCCTCCTTACTTTACAAAGACAGGAGTGACTTTCCTAAGCTCACAGAGGAAACCAATATTGGAGCCAGGCCTCCAACACACCCAGCCCTGCTCCTGAGCTACTCTTCAAACCACTGAACCGTTCATGATCACTCCTCTCCTTGCAAAGCTCAACTCAGGGGGCAATTAGGTGGTGCAGTGGAATAAGCACCAGCCCTGGAGTCAGGAGGACCTGAGTTCAAATTCGGCCTCAGCCACTTGACACTTACTAGCTGTGTGACCCTGGGCAAGTCACTTAACCCCAATTGCCCCACAAAAAAAAAAAGCTCAACTCAGGGACCACTGCCTCCAAGAAACCTTCCTTGCCCTGCCTTGCTAGGGCCCTTTTCCTCTTCCATTTACCTTCTGTTCTATTTATCCACATGTGTGTGGAGTCCTCCCAGTCAAAGTAAGCTTCCTGAGGGTAGGGGCTACTTCATATCTTTTGGCTTTATACCCTTGGCCCTTGCACAGAGACATGTTGAGTGAAGTGAAGGGAGTTGAATGTGAATCCTCTCTGGTGCCACTGGTCCTGTCATGTCCACCCTTGCCCCCTGGGGGTTTCACTGCCTTCAGACTGACAGGTGTGACAGAGTAGGAGGTGGTTTGGGTGGGTGGCTCGCCCTCTCCTCCAGGACCTGAGAGGACCCTCTTGCCACCCTGTCTGAGTGGCCCTTCCCCTGCCCATGGCAGCCATTCAGGCCAATAGGCATCAGGAAAGAGCCAAGAGGAGGGGTGATCAGTAGTGTCTGAGGCCTCAGCAAACAGGAGGCTGTGCCCGGAAGTGGGGATTAACACTGTGGTGCATTGATTAGTCCACTCTCAGGGCTAGTGGGTGATGGGGGCATCAAAGCAAGTTCCAGTTGGGGGAAAGATGCAAGTGCCCAGGAAACCCCGCAGGGATGCCTAACAAGCACTGGAGAAGAGGTAAGTGCAGAGCCTTGGTTATTGAAACAGTGCCTGCCTCAAGGGGCGGACGCTCTAATGGGGGAGAATGTGGGTAAACAAGTAGGCACATTCTAGATGTAGGCAGAAGCCAGAGAAGCCGAGAGACTGGTGGGGGGGGGCAGAACATCGAGGCTGGACAGCAGAGGTCAGAGGCCGGGGGAGGCGGGGAGGGGAGTGGAGTGTCCCCTTGGAGAAAGTTCGAGATGGCCGGTGACCTGGGGTGTGAGGCAGGCCTGGAAGGGGAGAGGTTGGCCTCTGTCTTGGCTCCCGTGCTCCCTGGAGCAGGCCCCAAGATTCAGTCTGGTCATTAGATGCTGCAGGTTACATGGAGGTAAAAGTCAGCAATGTCCGACTAACAGACAGCCGAAATCACTGACCCATAGAATGGCTGGGAAGCTGCCAAGGACCCTAAAACCTGACTGTAAGAGCTAAAAGGAACCTTAGAACACAGGATGTCAGGGCTGGGAGGGGCCCTCTCAACTAACCCCTTCACTTTATGATGAAGAGGCTCGTGTGTGTGTGTGTGTGTGTGTGTGTGTGTGTGCGCGCGCGCGCGCCTCAGTGCCCCCGGTCGGGGGGGCCCAGAGAAGCAGGGCAGGGCAGCACCCAGAGTCCCCTCCTGTGCCATGCCTGTGCTCAGCATCACAGACCTAGAGCTGAAGGGACCTCAAGGCCCAACTCCTTCAACCCTCTGTTTGACAGATGAGATTTAGTCCCCCAGAGGTGACTTGAGCTGCCCAAGTTCTGGCCACTGGCAGGGCTGGAATTTGAACCCAGCACCTCTGATCCCAATATGGTGATTTGACTTAAGCAGTCAGTCCCTTCTCTAGAGGCTCGGTGCAGGGAGAGGGGCTCAGAGGTGGGGAAATTTGTAAGTGGTGAGCTAAGCAGAACTGCCAGGCAGGCTCTGACCGCTCTGCTGGCTAAGCAGTGGGGCCTGGTAGGGACAGATTCCCCACCCCATTCCCCTGTCCCTTCCTCCCTTCCCACTTCTCCCCAGGTTTGCTTTGACCCTATTGGTGAAGAGTAAGATTGTTCATCCCTCGGCCCCTCAGGCTATAAGCTAGACCAAGGTGCCCTCAGAGGCCCGAGGGGGTGAAGCCTTTGCTGGCTGCCTTCCCTGCCATCATGGATCAAGGATGGGTCCCAGACAGCCCTGGGTGCCCTCAGGAAGCCATGAGGCCATTGGAGTCCCCGAGCCGCTCCACATCCCTCTAGAGCCTGTTTGAAAACTCAGCCTTCACCCTGGGGAAGGAGCCCCTGTCTGGGAGTCAGCAGACCTGGCTTTGAGCCCAACCTGCCACTTGGGAGCCTGGTGACCAAGGCCTAAGCCCTTCCCGGCGCTGCCCTGCAGCCTCCTTAACTATAAATGGGGACAACGCTGCCAAAGGACTTCCCGGCCAGAGCAGAGTGGTGCTACCCAGATGTGGGCGGCTATTAGTGCCCTCCAGGCTGAACCGCCTCCAGAGCTCTTGGAGGTCTTCCATGGGCGGCCTTTGCTAGCTCCCCAAGCTTGCCTGTGTCTGCATGCAGGGTGGGGCTGCTGCCCCTGCTCTATCTGAGGCTGGGCCCGGGCTCAGCCTTTGGCTGGGGTTCATCTGGGAAAGTTCCACCGGTTGTAGAGGTTCCCCCCATCCCCCACCCACCACGTTCCCTGTCCTCCTTCAGCCCTGGCCCCTTCTTGAGCTACCCCAGAGGCAGGGAGGCCCGGTAGAGGCTCGCTGGAGATCCTCCCTCCAGCTGGGCCCGGCTGGTCCCTCATCCTGCCTCCTCCTGCTCTATGACTGTCTACTTAGCCCGACGATCTGCTGGTAGGGGGAGGTCTGGCCCTCATTTATCCGGGAGGGGAGACCAAAGCAGGTGCTTCATCCTTCACTGGAGGCAACAACACCGAGGCCTGGCAAACTTCCCGGACAGCAAGCCCAGGTGGGGGGGGGGGAGGAGGATGGGAGAGAAAACCAGCTGCTCTCCCCCTGGCTAGCCGAGCTCCATCCCACCCCCTCTCCAGACTGTCACGCACAGTGCTACAGCATCACGAGGCGAGGTATCTTGTGGCCAATAGACCAACTACAGCTTTGATCTCAAGAGAACCACCATCGTTTCTAGGACTGGCCCTAAGCAGAGGCAAAATAGGGAACCTCCTGCTCTTCAATGTGATGGGTGGGTTAGAAGGTTTTGTCTCCCAGGCAGCATTCCACACAGGGCCTGGTACAAAGAAGGTGTTCAGTAAATCCTCATTAAACAAATATAAAGTTGTCTCCTCTACCCCTTACCTCAGTGCCTGACTTTCCACCATTAAAGCTTCACAGCTTTACCCCCTGTGTCCCAGCAGGGGAACACTACACCCCAAAGGCCTCAGTGCAAATGAGTTTATCACATACTTCCTGACAGATAGATGACTAGGAGAGCAATGTCTAACCCAGAAAATTAAACCTCTAATGGGAATCCCTCCCTAGTTATCCACCCTCTTATGCACGGGAATAAGCACCACCCCTCACAATCTGGCCAGAGCGTTCTCATCCAGCCTCTCGTTTGGTCCTGAGAACAGCCCTACAAGGTCGGCAAAGAGGGAGCAGTACTTCCTGCCACCCACTTTATAGATGAGGAAACTGAGGCAGGGGGATGGGGCAAGCCGGGGAGCCTTTGTGTCCTTCCCATTCTGTGCTTCCTGGGTACCTCCAGGCTGGCAGTGGCTGATATATTGCCATGGAAGAGCCAGCCTTCTGTTCTCCTGCCATCCCAGCCTGGTTGCAGCTAGCCTTTCCCTGGGTCCAGGCCTGATTCTGCATCCACCGGCAGATCTCTCTCATTGGCCCACCATGGACAGCTTTCTTGGATGCGCTCTGTACTGGATGCAACGTTTGGGGTCAGGAAACTGGGAAGTGGGGCTTTGTTCCTCAAACACTTGCCTCCATCCGCTAAGCCCCTTCCACCCCCTCCTCCCTCCCATCTCCCAGGCACAGGCCCAACTACTGTAATTACCACTGACCCTTCTAGGGCAGCACCTAGAATACAGTAGGTGCTTAATTAATGCTTTTTCATTGATTGATGAGAAGCTGGGTAAATATTTGTAGAACTAAGGAAAACAGTGATGTTAGAAAGGAGAAGACAGTTTAGGAGGTAAGATAATAAATGCAGTTTTGGTTGCTGAGTTTGAAGTGAGAGACACACGCACAGAGTCTGCGGCCAGCTGGAGATGTGGGCGGAGGTCAACGATACAGAGAAAGATTCAGGGATCATCTGCATCAAGGGGCCAGGTGAAGTTGTAGCAGTAAATGAGATTGGCAAGGGAGAGGAGAGGAGACAAGGGGAAGGGAGGACAGAGGGGGAGCGGGGAGGGGAGGAAGGGAGGGAGAAGGGAGAGGAGGGGAGGGGAGGAAAGGGAGGAGGGAAGGAAAGGGAAAAGAGGAGGAAATAGGGGAGGGGAGGGAGGGGGAGGGAAGGAGAGAGGAGGGAGGGGAGAGGGAAAGGAGGGGGAAAGAGGAGAAGAGGGGAGGGAGGGGAGGAGAGAGGAGGAAGGGAGGGGAGGAGAGAGGAGAAAAGGAGAGGGGAGGAAAGGAAAGAGGGGAGGGGGAGGAATATTTGAAGGGAGGGTACTAGTAGTTTGGGAAATCAGGAAGAGCTCCATGCAGAAGGGGGGGTCTTAGGTGCTATAGTGGATAAAGCACCTGCCCTGGATTCAGGAGGACCTGAGTTCAAACCCAGCCTCAGACACTTGACACTTACTAGCTGTGTAACCCTGGGCAAGTCACTTAACCCTCCTTGCCCTGCAAAGAAAAAAAAAAAAAGAAAAAGGGTGGTGTTGGCTGAGTCTTTAAAAACACCCCTTCCCATTTTAATCCTGAGCTTCAAGCAGCACCTTAAGGGAAGGTCGGGTGCTCAATGAGGCACTTCAGGGATGTGGCACAGCTAGTGCCAAGGTGCCCACAGCAGGTGGAGGAGCCTGGAGGAACAGGCCAGTCTGGCTTGAGGGCAGATAGGACAAAGAGTAATGTCCAATGAAGCGTAGGGCCTTCAAAGACCCAAAGAGGAGTTTCTATTTGGGAAAGATAGAAGAAGGTCAGTAGGTCATAGGAAGCCACCACGAGGTTGAGTAGAGAAGGCACATGGTTAAATCTATGTGAGGGCAGCTAGGTGGCCCAGTGGATAGAGAACCAGGCCTGGAGTCAGAAAGATCTGAGTTCAAATCCAGCCTCAAACATTTACCAGCTGTGTGACCCTGGGCAAATCACTTTATCCTATTTGCCTCAGTTTCCTCAGCTGTAAAATGAGCTGGAGAAGGGAATGGCAGACTGCTCCGGTATCTCTGCCAAGAAAACCCCAAATGGGGTCACGAAGAGTCAGAAGAACAACAAGGTCTCCATTTAAAGAGAAGGACTGGGCAGCGGTCTGGAGACTGGATTGGAGGGGTGAGAGACGTGGGAAGAGGAAACAATGAGGAAGTTGCTGCATGAGGTGCTCAGTGTGGGAGTGGAGAGAAGTCCGATGTGTGAGGAAGGCTGGGATTGCTCACCTCCCCCCTTCAAATGCCGGGCTGAGGCCAGCTGGCTCTGAGCTCTGTCCTAGGCCTAATCAGTGTACCTGTCACAGATCCGGGCGAGGAGATGGGCCCATCCATGCCTAACACAGCAGCCCCCGAGTAGCAGCCCACCAAGGACTGTCCTCTTTGCTCCGGGTCCTTCGCTGAGGGAAAGCCAACCACTGCCCATCTGTGCTCAAGGCTTCCCTCAACTCAACAACAAGACAAGCATGTATGAAGCACTGGGGTTATCAAGAAGGGCCAAAGACAGTCTACTCTCATCGAGCTCCCGGGCTCCTGGGGAGGACAACATGCAAACAACTATGGCCAAACAAGATAGTGTTCTTCTGTCGTTTCAGTTGTGTCCAACTCTTTGTGACCCCATTTTGGGTTTTCTTGGCAGAGAGATACTGGGGTGGTGGGTCATTTCTTTCTCCAGCTCATTTTACAGATGAGGAAACTGAGGCAAACAGGCTGAAGTGACTTGCCCAGGGTCACACAGCTGGTAAGTATCTGAGGCTGAATTAGAACTCAGGTCTTCCTGACTCCAGAGCCCAGGGCTCTATCTGCTCCACCACCTAGCTGCCCCCAGACAAGATATAGACAGAATCAATTGGGGTTAGTCTCAGAGGGAAGGCACTGAGATTAAGGAGGGCTGGGAAGGGCCTCTTAAGGAAGCAACTGAGACTTATGGGAGGGGGGAAAGGAGAGGGGGAACAACACTCCAGGCACGGTAGCCCACCCGGAAAATGCCTGGAGTTGGGTGATGAAGCTTCTTATTTGAAGAACAGCAAAGGTGCTCTCTCTCCTTCCTCTCAGACAAGTGGTGGGGACTGCAGATGAGTCTGTCCTCACTGAACCTTAACTCTCCTTCACCGAGGGTGGCAGTGAAAGTTTGGTGTCAGAGGCAGACACGCTGGCCTCAGGCTATCAGACTCCCCATCCCCCAACTAATCTGGGACTTCTTAATTTGCATTTGTTTGCATAAATCTGCATATGATTTCTAGGGACTTCAGTTCTAGATGTATGGGACAAAATAAATTAATTCCTGCAATTTATTGCTCCAGTGGACAACCCAACAGGCACTGGAGGAGACAGAGTTTTTGATGCAGGGAAAACATGGTGAGTCCCCATTCAAAGGTCATAACCTCCTTCCCTCCTCAAGGTGCCTTAGGAAGGAGGAGATGACTTTCTGCCAGCAGGCTCCCTGCTTTCCCTTCTGGGCTGCTCATTTCAGCTGCTGTTCCTCTCTTTAGGAAGGGGCTTTTTGATCAATGACCTTGGGACTCACCTTTGCCCTGAACCTTCCCCTCTGACCCTCATTAGCCTTGCTACCCTGCCAGCTCTTTGGAGTATAAGTAACAACTTAGCTCTGCAATAAGAAATCTCAAGTGTCACCCCTGTACAGGTCAGCAAATTAGAACCACGCGGTGTGGGTACAGATGGAAGATGCTCACGGCCTTTTTTAGGCTAAGTTTCATCTCTATATTTCGCAGCAAACCCCAGATATTTTGGTCGTGGGAGAGTGGCCTCTACACGTCGGATGACTAAGTCTAGTCAACCAATTCACTGATCAATCAAAAACCATTTAAGTACATGGTATGTGCAAGGTACTGTGCTAAATGATGGAGATACAAAGACAAAACAGAAACATTCCCAGCCCAGAAGAAGCTGGAATCAGGAGGCAGACAAAATGCCCACCCTAACCTGGAGTGAGGTCAGCCACATAGAAGCATTGAGTTCAGAAGAGAGACTGAGGCACTAGCTATTTAACTTAGAATGAGCTTATTCTGGGTTTTAAAGAGCTTAGTCCTTGGCATTTCCACCTGGAAACGAGAGGCCTTTTTGGGGGGGGGGGTGGCAAGGAGGGTTAAGTGACTTGCCCAGGGTCACACAGCTAGTGTCAAGTGTCTAAGGCCAGATTTGAACTCGGCTCCTTCTGAATCCAAGGTGGTGCTTTATCCACTGTGCCACCTAGCTGCCCCCACGAGAGGCCTTTTAATCCAGATAGGCCATTCATTAAGGGAAAAACATCGGGAAAGTTTTGGCTGGTCATGGATGAGTAAGAGATTGCTGCTTTTCTAAATAAACTGTTATTTTTTTTAAGTGTTAAGATTAAACTTAAAGAGCATGGCAGAGCCCACTCTTCTCATGAGGAAGAGATAGCACTAAAGCCAAGCACTTCACCTGAAGCCAGAAGCCAGAAGCCAGAAACAGAGATACGAGCCACCTGTCCAGTGGAGACATGCTTTTGCAGCAGAGGCTACGGGTCCGGTGTAACACTGTCCCAGAGAAGCCACGCATTTTTCCCAGCAGCATCCAGGGAAAACTGATCTCTGAGCAGAGGCTACTGAGGAGCAGGCCCAGTGTGGTGATATGGCCACAAGACAAGAGTGGTTCTGCAGAACTGGAAACATGAGTTGCCCTTCAGTGGTGCTCACCGATAAACCGTTCCTGTGTGTGCCCTGACAAGTCCTCACTCTATGTATGGCCCTCTGTGCATTTGCTCTGGTCAAACCTGCTCCCCATGTGTGTGTCCCCACACATGGCCTATCTATGTCTGTCTACTCTTCCCCCAATGATGTTTTGTTTTGTGTTTTTTTTTTTTTTTTTGCGGGGCAATTGGGGTTAAGTGACTTGCCCAGGGTCACACAGCTAGTAAGTGTTAAGTGTCTGAGGCCGGATTTGAACTCAGGTACTCCTGAATCCAGGGCCGGTGCTCTATCCACTGCGCCATCTAGCTGCCCCACCCAATGATGTTTTAAGAAGAGTTATTTCCTACTTTATAGAGGAAATGTTTCATTGCTATTTTTTATTACATTCTTTCATTAAATGTCTTTGCTTTTATTGTTGTCTGGGCCTGATTTAGGCTGGCCTGGAGTTTAGAACTGAAATGATGGGGACAGCTAGGTGGATAAATCACCTGGATTCAGGAAGAGCTGAGTTCAAATCCAGCCTCAGACACTTGACACTTACTAGCTGTGTGACCCTGGGCAAGCCCCGCAAAAAAAAAAAAAAAAAAAAGGGAACTGGAATGAAATGAGCTCCTGGTAGATCATCTGACAGTTACCTAGAGGAAGGTGACTTGGCCATATCATGGAGGGGTGACTCAGGGAAGATACATCATTGATTCAGTACAACTGCCCTTGTTCTGTGATGCCATGCCGGTGCAAAGGTCAAGCCTGAGGAAGAACAAACCCTAGGTCCTCATAGCCTAGCTGTTGTTTGGAGACCACAACAATGTCCTGAACCAATTTCCTTACCTTGAGAGGGAAAACTAGCCTTGGCCAATATCGTTCCTGCCCCTGACTCTTCAAGGTAAATTGGAGGCTGGTGAGCTCTGGTTTTGAGAAGACAGTAACCAAAGGTAGTCTTTGGTAGATGGACTTAGCATAGTATTCTCTGAGGGGGGCAGGGGGCTGTCCTGCAAATTGGGGGGTAGGGTGCCCCCAGGTGAGACAAATAACCTAGCTTGGTCTAGGTTAGGAGATGGCTCAGATTTCTCTGTTCAGCCTCTCAAACTCAGCACCTTCTAACCCAGCTCTGCATCTGCCCATCTCCCCAAGAAGTTGGGTGTCCCTTCTTTTTTCTTTTCTTTTTTTTGGGGGGCAGGGCAGTGAGGGTTAAGTGACTTGCCCAAGGTCACACAGCTAGTAAGTGTCATGTGTCTGGATTTGAACTCAGGTCCTCCTGAATCCAAGGCCAGTGCTCTATCCACTGCACCATCTAGCTGCCCCTCTTATATAGTCTTTTTTTTTTTAATTTAATTTAATTTTTTTTTTAGTGAGTCAATTGGGGTTAAGTGACTTGCCCAGGGTCACACAGCTAGTAAGTGTCACGTGTCTGAGGCTGGATTTGAACTCAGGTTCTCCTGAATCCAGGGCTGGTGCTTTATCCACTGCACTACCTAGCTGCCCCTTGGGTGTCCCTTCTTAATTCTCTCCTGCTTTTAACCTCCAAGGCTGACTGAACTAGGTGACTCCGAACTTGACTCAATTGCTGAGAAGCGTTCTAAAGCCAGACCCAATTTGCCTGCATCCGGGAGCCCCTGGATTCTGCAATCCCAGCCCTACTGAGCTCTTCCCTAATTTCCAGACCCTCTTTTTCTGTTGATCATTCCATATGAATCTAGCCAGCTTCCTTTCTGGGCCTCAGTTACCAACTCTGTAAGAAAAGGCAGCACTGGGAGACAAAGGGGGTGGGGTCGCCTCTAAATGTTCTCTAAGGTCCTTTTCCCAGTCAGCAAACTGAAAAATTTCCCAAGGTCACGCAAGTGGCCCTTATGTGGCCCAGCAGGGAGAGAGGTTTGGGTAAGCCAAGAGGCCCCTGCTCTGGTCTGGGTCAGGGGAGGGAGAGCCTGTTTGTCTTCTGATGATGCCCTCTGGTTATACATGTAAATGGCTGATTGTCAATGACTGCATGAGAAGGGCTCCTCTGGCTCCCCCCAGGACCACAAGGCTGAGCCCATGAGAACAACAGATCGAAGGGAACCCAAGCTTGGGGCTGGAGGCAAGAAGAAAAAGGATGACGCTGAGACAAGGGGGGGTTTAGTTCACAAAAACCAGGGACCAGAAGCGACAAGGACTTTTCAGGTGGCCTGGGGAAGGGGGGGAAACTTTCCCTGAAGTGAAAAACATATTGAGAGATGTCTTGGTACAGTGGAGGCCTGTCCTAGGAGTGAGGAATTCTAGGCTCTCTCCTTACTCTGCCCCTTACTTATTCATTCAGTTCAGGCCCCTCACCCTGGCTAGGCCCCAGTTTGCATCTCAGTAAAATGAGGGAGTTAAGCTCAATTGTCTCTCAGATGGCTTCCTGACTGAACACTGTTGTTGTTTTTTTTAAATAATATATTTTTATTGATAACTTTTATTACATGTCCTTAATTTCCCCCTTTATCCTCCTTGCTCCTCCTTCCTCCAAGAGAATCATCCCTTATAACAAAGATTTTTTTTAAAAAAGAGGAAAAGAAATTCAGTAAAAACAATCAACACACTGGGTGGAAAAAACAACTGAGTTTATACTTGATGTTCCACCTCTTTGTACCCATCACCCTCCCCTGCAAAGGAGGAAGGGAAGTGTCTTCTCATAACATTCTGGTTTTTTTTTTTCTTTGTTTGTTTGTTTTGGTTGGGCAATGAGGGTTAAGTGACTTGCCCAAAGTCACACAGCTAGTACTTGTCAAGTGTCTGAGGCCCTATTTGAACTCAGGTCCTCCTGAATCCACTGCGACACCTAGCTGCCCCATAACATTCTCTTTTAAGGACATAATTATAATATATATTTTCATAGTGCTTTATATTTTTCAAAAAACTTTACTCACAACAGTTTTAGAGAGTGGGTAATCTAATCTGGGGGTCATTTGGACCTCAGCCTCTGACACAACCCATCCTGGTCCCCCTAGAATAAATGACCATTTCCCAACAATAATCTCTAAGGCTCAAGGCTTTCCCCAGGAGCATCAGAATGTGGTTCTCTCAAAAAGTGTCCTTAGTTCCCCTGCAAACATTCAGGTTAACAAGGTATCAAATATAGGATGAGTTTTATTTAACCCAACAAAATACAGAAGAGACTTGAGCTCCTAGTAAGAAAAAGCCCTTCTTGGGGGTGGCTAGATGGCGCAGTGGATTCAGGAGGACCTGAGTTCAGACACTTGACAAGTACTAGCTGTGTGACTTTGGGCAAGTCACTTGCCACACTTGGACCGAGTCAACCAACCAAACCAAGGCGGCTTCTAATTAAAAGAAGCTCATGGGGGGCAGCTAGGTGGCACAGTGGATAAAGCACTGGCCCTGGATTCAGGAGTACCTGAGTTCAAATCCGGCCTCAGACACTTGAAACTTACTAGCTGTGTGACCCTGGGCAAGTCACTTAACCCCCATTGCCCCGCAAAAAGAAAAAGAAAAAGCCCTCCTTCCCTTTCCAAACAGAGCATCAAGCAATCTCACCCTCTGGTGGTTCCTACATCCTTAGACCCACACCAGCCACATGGCCCAGGATACCAGTGAGGAGACCATCATCCTCTATGCTTATCTTTCCCCTTCAACACCACTGCCAGTGCAGCCTGTGGGCTCCCCTCCGGGTCCAAATGAGCTTGGCTACCTCAGTCTCCTCTCGAACTTCTCTTTCTTGGGGCTCTGTCCCTTTTCCCAAGACTCCATTTGGAGCTGGCCTCGAAGTCCACATGAACGGGCCTCTCTCTCTCCGTGTCTCCATGCAGCCTGGCTCCTCTCTCTCTGTCTCCACCTGCATCTCTTCCTCCCCTCTCTGCTGTTCTGCTCCTGCTCTAAGGGACCTCATTTCTCTTTGCCGTCTCACTCTGCCTTAGGAGGCCTTCTCCTCTCTGACCATCTTTCCAAAGTCAAGCCCAAAAGCCAGCTCAGTTGTGTGAATTCTCTAGAATCTGAAGTGTCAGTGACCCTTTGGCTGCTACAATTCCAAAACCTTCTTTGAGTCTCTACCGGCCTAAGACAATGGATAGGACTGGGAGAATTCACACCTACACCGTAGGCCTTAAAGGGACCGACTTCTTTGGACCCAAGCCTGAGTATGGCTGTTTCAATACTATGAGTATTATTGAAATTCAGAAGAGTTAAATGACTGTCCCACAGTCACACAGCTAAGTAAGTGGTCAGGCTGGCACTTAAGCCCAGGTCTTTGCTATGATGCCAAGCTTCTTTCTTAAGAGATAGATGGAGAGAGGGAGGGGGGGGACAGATGGTAGGGAGAATTTTTGGAGGGGTGGGTGAGATGGGGAATGGGAGAATGGGGGGAGAAGATAAGGTAGCAGGGATAGAGTAAAAAAAGAGGCTGAGAAACAAAATAGTGAGTAAAAATAAGATGGAGGGAAATTCACAAATAGTCATAACTTTGCATGTGAATGGGATGTTTTTAGCAGCTTTCTTTGTGGTAGCAAAGTACTGGAAATTGCAGGGATCCCCATCAACTGGGGAACGACTGTACCAGTTGTAGCCGTGTGGTTGTGATGGAGTACTACTGTACTATAAGAAAGGATGAGCTCAATGATCTTAGAGAGGCATGGAAAAACTTGCACAGAATGAAGAAGAGCAAAGTGAGCAGAACCATGAGAACATTGTATATGGTAACAAACAGCAATGTTGCTTGAAGAACGACTCTGAACGACTAAGTCATTTTGACCATTCTAAATACACAAATGAAATAAAGGACACATGAAGAAAAGATGTTATCAGCATCCAGAGAAAAACCTGATAAATAGATGTATGGAGGGCAGCTGGGTGGCACAGTGGATAAAGCACAGGCCCTGGATTCAGAAGGACCTGAGTTCAAATCCAGCCTCAGACACTTGATACTTAATAGCTGTGTGACCCTGGGCAAGTCACTTAACCCTCATTGCCCTGCCCCCCCAAAAAAGTATGTATTGAATAATTTTGCATATATATATATATATATATATGCACCTATTTGTGTCTAATGGTAGCCACCTCTAAGGCAGGGTAGGGAGGGGAGGAAAAAAAGAAAAAGAAAAAAAAATAAATTTACATGATAATATTATATATTTAAGAGGAATATCAAGTTGTACATAATAGATTTGCAGTTTCATGTGCAATCATCTTTTTTATTATCTATGTTATAGAAATATTTATTTTATTCCACAAATTAAATTTTTTTAAAAAGAGAGACAATGGGGGCAGCTAGGTGATGCAGTGGATAGAGAACCAGCCCTGGAGTCAGGAGTATCTGAGTTCAAATCTGGCCTCAGACACTTAACATTTACTGGTTGTGTGACCCTGGGCAAGTCACTTAACCCCAATTGCCTCACTAAAAAAAAACAAGAGAGACAATGTATTTATATACGTAAATATATATACATATATACATACATGTACATATTATGAATTATAAAGAAAATACAGCATAGCACATATAAAGGAAAGTATACTTGGTTAGGAGTTAGATCTGGGTTCTAGCCCCCAGCCATCCCTAACATGCTATGTTCCAAAGTCCCTTCTGGCTTCATCATTCTTACAAGTTGTGTGACACTGGAAAAGTCACTTAACCCCAATTGCCCTGAAAAAAAATGTTTTGTTTTTATATCACAGTCCTATCTTGGAGTATTGAGGTTCCCCCTCAATACTCCACATGTATAACTGAACCCTCTCATGCAACAAAGAAAAGCAATTGAGCAAAAATACCCAAGTTGGGGCTGCATCTGGCAATGCATGCAACATACCACCCACATAGTCCCCCACCTTCCTGTTGGGAGAAGGGAAATCTGTATGATTATCTGTTCTCAAGGACCACGATTGGTTATTTCCATCACTCAGAGGGGAGCTCCTTTGCAGTGTTTCTTCATTGATGTTATTCTAATCACTGTAGATTTTGCCATTCTACTCTGCCTCACTTCATACACATCCCATATTTTTTCTGAATTGCTCATATTCCTCATTTCCTACAGCACAATAATATTGTATTAAATTCATATGATATGATTAGCTCATCCACTCTTCGGTCCATGGGCACCTACTTTGTTTCCAGTTATTTACTATCTCATAAAACATCTAGCTCGGCTTTAAGTCCTAAGATCCCTTGGACGACTCTGTGTTCCAAGGTCCCTCTTGGCTATGACTCTCCGTAATGGTCCATTTGAATTTAAGGAAGCTAGTCTCTGCTTATCCTCCTAGGGCACATAACGAGCTGTAACTGATGATAAACAAAGGCTACAGGGTCTGTCAGCCTGTGACATTGTTGCAGGAGACCCTTCTGTCCTGGTTTTGTTCTCATGTCCATCCCAGAGCTGGGCAGCTGGAGTGGGGCTTCGGAATTACCTGAGTGGTGAATGCAAAGGCTTGCAAGTGTTATCCTCAGGGGCTTAGAGGGAGCTGGCGCCCCTTACCCAGGCTGACCACAGGCACCTCTGAATTCACTGCTAGTTAAGGACATGTATGGGAGTCAGTCAGATTCCTTTGGTACTTATACAGGTATCCACCAGGGACTCTAAATGCTTATCTCTGGGCCTCCCCTCTTTTCTGTGAGGGAAGGGTCTCCTCCCCCAGAAGGCCTTTCTCTGTGATCTAAGGAAGGAGCCTTCGGGGATCGAGAGCTAGCATTGGAAGGGAAACCTGCCCCCATTCACTCACTGGGGTGTCCAAATAGATGTGAAAATGCTTTGGACACATGTCAAAAGATGCTGGATTTGGAATAGAAAAGGCATAGAAACCTCACCTCCATCACTGTGTGAAGCCCTGGACATCACTGAACCGCTCTGGTTCCTCATCTGTAAAATGGCAAGGGTGGCTTAGACCTGATGCTCTCTAAGGTGCCTTAAAACTCCAAATCTATGATAAGTCCTAGATTCAAATCCGGACTCTGACACTGACACTAACTACGTGAGTGAGCAAGTTGTTTAAGGTCTCTGAACCTCTTTCTTGATCTATAAAATGAGGAGGTTGGTCTAGACATCCCTTGCAGCAATTAGATCTATGATTTTTATCACTAGATGCACCCTGAGGTCCTTCCAGCCAGCAGTGTGCTGGTAAATGTTTAACAACCGGCTTGGGGGGAGGGGGCGGGGAGGAAGTATGCACAACCTACTTCTGTATCATCTGTATTATTCACATTCTCTCCATCCTCTTCTTAGGCCTAAACCATCAACAAAACAACACATCCTGCTTGATTTGTAGCCCTTGCTGAGATCTCAAGTGGAATGTCATGATTGGGTCTGGGGAGCTAGTGTGAGCTGGCCCCAGCACGCTCCCAAAGCAGCTTCCCACTTTAGGCACTAGCACTGCATCCAGGAATGATCTGTGTTCTCAGAGGTGCAGATAGCCCTTCCAGCAGCACTCTGTGTCACTGTCACAGAGAAGGAGGAAGGTTGGGTTGGCAAGCCATTTGGTTTCGTAGGTATGTCATGGATCACACTGCCTAGTGACCTCTCAGCTGGGGGATGAATCTCGATCTCAGTCCTTGGCCAAGCTGTTTCTTGGTCAGCAGAAGCAACTAGGGGGTATAGATAGAGGGGTACAGATGAAAGCAAGAAGACCCGAGCTCAAATTCTGCCTCAGATGTTTATTAACTGTGTGACCCTGGGAAAATCATGTAACCTTTCTCAGCCTCAATTTCATCACCTGTAAAATGGGAATAATAATGCCCCCTGCCTCACAGGGTTGTTGTGAGGGTCAAACACATGGAAAGTTTTCTAAACCTTAAAGTGCTAAATAAATGCTAGCTACAGAGTTTATAGGGGCAGCTAGGGGGAGCCATAGTGCATACCATGGGGCCTGGAGTTAGGAATACTCATCTCTCTGAGTTCAAATTTGCCTTCAGGTTCTTCCTAGCTGTGTGACCCTGGGCAAGTCACCTCATCCTGCTTGCCTCAGTTTCCTCATCAGTAAAATGAGCCAGAGAAGGAAATGGCAAACAATTTCAGTATCTCTGCCAAGAAAACCCCAAAGGGGGTCATAAAGAGTCACATATGACTGAAAAATGACTGAACAACAGCAGAGTTTGACCCCAGGACCCTCCCCGAGGCTTCCTGTTCGGTAGTTTGGTCCTTGATCTTGTGCTCTGCCGGCAGAGCCTTGAAGAATCCTGGGATCTTGTGTGCAAAGATGAGATATAAATTTGAGCGATGATCATTAGCATTATTATAACTGCAAAACCCAGAGATACCAAGCTCTGGGGCTGTAACTAGGCATCTTTGCACCTGGGTCAAGCTATAGAAACAGTTCAGCTGAGGGCTGATAAATGGTAGAGATGTCAGGACAATAAAGGTGACAGCTGATGACAACAATAACAGCAGCAGCAGCAGCATATGCCACCTACTTTGCACTGGGCACCATGCTAAGTGCTTTACAAATATCATCTCATTGGATCCTCACAACAACCCTGAAAGGTAAGTGTTATTATTATCCCCATTCTACAATTGAAGAAACTGAGGCAAATGGAGGTTAAGTGACTTGTCCAGGGTCACACAGCTAATAAGTATCTGAAGCCAGATTTGGGCTCAGAGCTTCCTGACTTCTGGCTCCAAGCCAAATTACTCTTGTTTGCTAGGTAAGAGGCAGTAATTGTGGAGGCAGCTAGGTGGCGCAGTGGATAAAGCCCTGGCCCTGGATTCAGGAGGACCTGAGTTCAAGTCTGACCTCAGACACTTGACACTTACAAACTGTGTGACCCTGGGCAAGTCACTTAACCCTCATTGCCCCGCAATAAAATAAAATAAAAAGAGGCAGTAATCGCAATATAGATACAGACCCAGCCCAAGAATCAGGACCTGGGTTCAAGATCCTTCTCTCTGATGAATCCTGACTGTGTGACCCTGAGGAAGTCACTCAACTTTTCAGTGGTCTCCGCTCTGAGACCATAAATCACAGAGTGGGTGTCAATCTCCATCAGCCAAGGGTGTTTCTTCACCAGGAATTCCCTATGCCCCCTGGGTGCTATTCCTCCAGATCCCAAATGGGGGTGCTAAAGCAAATAATTTGAAAGCACTCAGTGTCTCCTATATGTCAGCACTTAGTAATGAATCGATGCCCCAGCCTTTAGTTAGTAAGGCTCAGCTAAACCTTTTGGACGTCTGAAGTGTCAGGCAAACAATGGGGGTCTTATTGTGGAGATGTGTCAGGTTTTTAATATCTAACAATGCGAGCCTAGTCAAGTGCATTACTGAGGACCTACTGTATCTAAAACCACCAGTCAGATGAGGAAAGAGAAGACAGGGTGGTCTTTATCCTCAAGTAGCTCACTATCGCCCTGGGGAGATAAATACAACACAAAGTCTTTAGATGATAACAGAAGAGGACAGTATGTGGTTTAATACCAAAATGGGCACTCCAGACCTTGAGGTGTTATGGGAAAATGCCAGACATAATCAGAAGGCTGGGGTTTGCAGGACAATATTATACATTTCTGTGGTACTTTAAGGTTGCCAAAGTATTTTCCTGCATTAGGTGGCAGGTTATCCCCATTCTTCAAAGGAGAAAACTGAGTCTCACTGAAGTACACTGACTTGCCCAAAGTCATACAACCAGATAATAACAAAGCCAAGCAGCAAAAGGGACTTAATGTCTGTGGGAGCTCAGGCACTGCCCCCTCCCCCCTCAATTCCCTCATTTGTAAAATGATGGGGAAAGACCATAAGGCCCTCTCTAGTTCTAAGCCCTAGGACTTTAAGTATTTTAGGAATTCAGAGTCAGGAGCACTGATGTGTTATTAGAGTGGCACGGGAAGACTTGTGAGAGACACATGGTTCCCACTTGGTCTGGAAGGATGAGAGGGATTTGGGATAGAGTTGGCATAGTGTCGTGACCCTGAGCAAGTCACTTACCCTCCATTTGCCTCAGTTTCTTCACCTGTAAAATGGGGATAATTAATCACATCTGCCTCCCAAGGTTGTTGAAGATCTAATGAGATAGTGACTGTAAAGTGCTTTGTAAAAACTTAAACTGCTATGCAAATGGTAGAGTGGAGGAGGATGGGGAGAAGAAGGGGGAGGAGGGGGAGGAAGTGGAGCAGGGGCAGAAGGAGGGGGAAGGGAGCAGGAAGCATTTCAGAAAGCAGAGTGGTACAAAGGAAAGTGCTACATTTGGTATCAGGAGGATCAGGGTTAGAATCTTGGTACCTTGGACAAGGCATTTAATGTCTTTGGACCTAGTGTATAAAGTGAGGGCACTGGCCTCCGTTAGAGTGGGGATTCCTTTTGTGGATGGCTTGTACGAGATGGTGGATTTCATCCCTTTCAACTCAGATCCTGTAATTCTCTGACTAGTTTGCCTCAAAGGTCCCTTGCAGCTCTAAATCTATAATTCTAGGATGGGAAAATAACGAGAGCTCAGACATTCCATTTTATTGGGTGTGTTAAATGTCTATTATGCCTTAATTGTATTAAGTGCTTATTATTAGTTGCAAGACATTCCACTAGGCATTGGAGACACAAAGACTAAAATAAAAACTGAAACAGTCCCACCTTCAAGGAGTTTACTTTCATCTGGGAATACAATGGGGACACAGATCAGGAAGTATAAATTATAAGCAAACATTTCAAAAGAGAGGAGAGAGAGAAAATGAAGAAGTGGGCAGGGCTGGGGAGTGATGAAGGGAGTCAGAAGCTGGAATGGGCATTTGCTTATTCAGGAAATAGTGAGGAGCTGCCCAGCCTGGCCTGAGGGGAGCATGTGCGCTCCTGAGGAGCGGGAGATAAGGTTGAAGGGGAGCAGGGCTTGAAAGTTAGAGTAAGGACTTTGTATCCACTGGAGGGTCTGTAACAGGGAGAGAGACAGGACGTGATAGATGTAATTAGGGTAGAAATCTCTCTGTCCAGACGTGCCTGGAGGGAAGCCCAGTTAGCCCCCATTTCTTTAAGGAGGATCCATTTTCTCCTATCAATGCAAAAATGTGTGGAAGCTTGAAATCTCCATAACAGCAGTTTTTGCAGCTGAGAGTAGATAACAATGTTACTCCATGAATGAATGGTATTTGCCAAGCACTGTGCTAACCACTAGGGATACAAAATATAAGAAAGCAAGACAGTCCCTGTCCTCAAGGACCTTACTTTCTTCTCTCTCTTTTTTTTTTTTGTTTGTTTGGTTTTTTGTTTTTTTTAAGTGAGGCAATTGGGGTTAAGTGACTTGCCCAGGGTCACACAGCTAGTAAGTGTTAAGTGTCTGAGGCCGGATTTGAACTCAGGTACTCCTGACTCCAGGGCTGCTGCTCTATCCACTGTGCCACCTAGCTGCCCCCTCTTCTCTCTTTTTTAATCAACTTTATTTTCAAATTCTCTCCCTCCCATCACCCTAGCCCCATTGAGAAAGCAAAATAAATAAATAAACCCAACCATAAATCCCTGATAGAAATACATGTTCAAACAAAACAAATCTGAATATTGGCCATGTCCAAAAAAAGTCTCAATGTGCCCTGGGTCCATCACTTCTATCTGGATGTGGGCAGCACGCTTCATCATGAGTCCTCTGAAATTGTGGTTAGTCATGGTGGGGGTGAGAATTCCTAAATCTTTCAAAGTTACTTGTCTTGACAAAGTTGTCATTATTATATACATGCTTCTGGTTCTGAGGAGCTCCCATTCTAATGAAGGAAGATAAGACAAAAGCTGGCAAAGAATTGGAAATTGAGGGGATGCCCATCATCTGGGGGATGGCTAAACAAGTTGTGGTATATGAATGTCATGGAATATTATTGTGTTGTAAGAAACAATGAGCAGATAGATTTCAGATAAACCTGGAAAGACTTACATGAACTGATGCTGAGTGAAATGAGCAGAACCAAGAGACCATTGTACACAGTATCAACAATGTTTTATGATGATCAAGTATGATAGACTTTCCAATTTGGGCCAGCTCTGTATTTCAGGAAGTTTTTCCTGATATTGATCCCAAACTGGGGTAAATTTTGCCTTTTGGGGCCAAGCAGAATAATTCTGATCCCCCCTCTCCAGTCACTGCTCTTTAGATATTTGAAGACCAATGACCATGTATCCCCAGGTCCACAATATCTCCCCATTACTCTGCTTCCCTGACTTGGCATTTGTCTTGGCTTTCCCCGGAAGCCTCCCTTCATCCTCCCAACCACCCAGGGCTTCCCATGGCTCCTCCTCTGAGCTCAGCAAATCAACACAAGGAGTCTAAAAGGAGACCCCAAGTCCAAGAAGCCCACGGACAGTGAGGGAATAGTAGAAGATCAGAGCTGGAGGTGACTGACTTCAGAGGTCATGTAGTCCAATCCTACCTGAAGGCGGAAGCCCTCTACAAGAAACTCAAGCAGCCTTCCAGGCTTCGAAGGACACTTCCAGTAAAGGGGAAGCCATTACCTCTCCCAACTCTACTGGAGGCCCTCTAGGGCCAAGCAGACTGAGGTCAATCCTTCTTCCACAGCATTGCTCCTTGAAGACAGATGAGGTTCTACCAGAGGCAAAGATAGTAGAGTTATTCATCCCCTAGTCCTGGACACTCCACCTTCTCTTTTTTGTTTTTGTTTTTTTGGAAGAGCAATGAGGGTTAAGTGACTTGCTCAGGGTCATACAGCTATTAAGAGTCAAGTGTCGGGGCAGCTAGGTGGCACAGTGGATAAAGCACCGGCCCTGGATTCAGGAGTACCTGAGTTCAAATCTGGCCTCAGACACTTGACACTTACTAGATGTGTGACCCTGGGCAAGTCACTTAACCCCCATTGCCCGGCCAAAAAAGAGTAAAAAAAAAAAAAAAAGAGTCAAGTGTTGGGGCAGCTAGATGGCACAGTGGATAGAGCACCAGCCCTGGAGTCAGGAGTACCTGAGTTCAAATCCGGCCTCAGACACTTAACACTTACTAGCTGTGTGACCCTGGGCAAGTCACTTAACCCCAATTGCCTCACTAAAAAAAAAAACAACAACAAAAAAAGAGTCAAGTGTCTGAGGCTGAATTTGAACTCAGGTCCCCCTGAATCCAGGGCCAATGTTTTGTCCACTGCTTCACCTAGCTGCCCCCTACTCTACCTTCTCTTAATATTATATTGCATTCTTCTCAGAATCTGAGTTGAAGACAGATCTCAGAGGCTACCCAGCCCAACTTATAGCTGAACAGAAATCCTCTCACCAACATAGCCAGCTAGGAGGAACCCACCCCCCTCAGGAGGCAGCCCACTCTGCTTTGGGATGGCTTTGATTATATGATAGGTTTGGTTTTTTTCCTGACATCATCTAAATTGTCTACATTGTAACCTCCACCTATTTCTTCCAGTTTTGCCCACTAGGGCCAAGCAGAGTAAGTCTATTATTCCCTCTTCTACAGCCTTTCAAATACGGCTGCCATGCCCCACCCCCATCCCGTCCCCTCCCCCTTCCATGCCCCTCCCCCTTCTTTTATTCAGGCTAAACCCTCAATTTCTTCCACTGACTCTAAGGTTCAGAGCTGGAAAGGTACTTACAGTCCATCTAATCTAACTCCTTTCATTTTATGGATAAGGAAACTGGGGCTTGAGGGAGGAGGGAGAGGAGGGGATTGATGGGACTCGCCAAGAACCAGCCAAGACTTCTGGAGAAACTCAAGATCTGCTCAAAGGAAGTGAGCGCGTTTCCTGTCCATAAACCCAGGCTTCTCTCAGAAGCAGCATTGTTCCCGAGATAAACAAATGGTGATTACCTTTGGAAACTCTTTGCCTATAAACCTAACAGAACACTAGTGTGTGCAGAGAGCCTGAAGCAGGTATTGTGGGCGATTAAGAAGTCAAAAAGCCGCCTGCCCTTGCAAACTGCAGAGGGAAGCCTCTTGGGAAAGAGAGAACAAACTCACATCGACTGTGGCTTAGGAATGAGCATCACTCATCACGGCTGCCGTTGTGGGCGGGGGTTTTGCGTCTGCTCCCCTGGGCTCAACTAGCTGACCTCAGAGGTCCCCAACCAGCTCTAATCTGTTCCTCTTTGACCCTGACAACCCCCCTCCCCACCCTGAGGTCATGACTGTCCGTGTGATTTATCCCCATCTTACAGATGAGAAAATGATCCCGGGAGACGCTGAATGGCTAGTCCAGAATAGAGGACCTCAATAGTACTTTCATCTGTGCTCTGCTTTTACTGATGACAAAACTGAAGCCCAGAGAGGTAAAATAACTTGCCCAGAGCGTCATCAGCAGCATTTGAAGCCAGGTCTTCCCTGCTTGTAAATCTGGTACTTTAGTCACCTTGTTAACCGTCTCAGATGTTAACAAGAACGACAGGAATTCATAATTAATGGGTGGGCACAGTGGAGTGGGATTGCCTGGCAAGGCTTCTTGGAGGAGGTAAAGAATCCTCCATATTTATCCATCCTAGGCTATGGAAAGATTGCTCGGGGGAGTCTCCAAAGGATAACTGTTCTCTGCCCTTTAGGAGGTTGGACGGGAAAAGAAATCAAGCTCATGAAAAGTTAAGTAGGAAATGAGCAAGCAATAGACCACTTGATTCCTTGCCCAGTGAGTGAAAGAGACCACGTGACTTACCTTTGGAGGAGGGAGGCTGCATTGATCTGGGAAGGCTTCAAAGAGGAGGAGGAGGGCTTGAGTAAGGTCTTCAAGACTTCATGGGTTCATAGGAGTCTCACCTTCAATGGGGAGAACCTTAGTTCTGGAGTCAAAGAAGCTCTCCCCTGAATCAATGAGCTCTGCAGCCAATCACTGAACCCTTCGGGGCTTCAGTTTTCTCATTTGTGAAATGGGTATGAAAGGGAACAGGAGGGCCTGGGCTTCCTTATGCCCTCTGTGACCTTAGGCAAGTCGTTGCTCTTTGGGATTCAGTCTCTTCACCTGGAATGGGGTGGGGGGGGCGGTGTTGGAACCAGATGACTAGATGTAACTTTATATCTATGATCTTGCAGCCCCCTTCTAGCTGCAAGGTTGGCTGGCTGGTTTTTCAGTAACAGTCCATGTGATTTTTTTATTCCAGCTCTCATGCAGGACTCTTTCACTCTATATGTGTGTGTATACATACACACACACACACACACACACACACACATATATATATATATATATTTGTGTGTATAGATATATAAAATATATGTGTGTATGACTATATCAGGGTAGACCCAAACAATAATCAGAAATTGACCAGCTATCTAGAAATCCTGAGTGTTTGTTGAATTGAATAAGTGAGTGCTGGTTCATTAGTTGGGGTTTTTAAAAAGTCCTAAATAGCTCAAACCTGATTCTTTTACGAATGAGGAAACTGAGGCCCAGACATGGCAAAGAGACTTTAATCAAAGTTCCATACCTAGGAAGTACTTACTTATAAGGCTGGATTACAACTGAGTAAGCCCCTCCCTGTCTCTGAGAACACAGCCCCCAACCTCTCACCTGCACTAGGGCCCTAGCCTCCAAATTGGTGTCCCTGCCTTGGGTCCTCCCTCTTGCCAATGTATCATCTGCACACCTGACAAATCGAGTCTCCTGTAGCGCAGGTCTGACCCTGTCATTCCCTGCTCAAACACTTCTTCCCGCCTATAGAATGAAATATAAATTCCCCTGCTTTGCTGTTAAAGCCCTTCATAATATGGATCTTTCCAGGCAGATTTCATGTTACTCCCCCTCACGTCATAATTCTATGTTCTGGCCAAACAGGCCGACTTTTTGTTATTTCTCTTTCACAATGTCCCATGTCCTGCTTCCATGACTTTTTAATTTTTATTTATTTAATTTTTGGTTGGGCAATGAGGATTAAGTGACTTGCCCAAGGTCACACAGTTAGTACGCGTCAAGTGTCAGAGGCTGGATTTGAACTCTGGTCCTCCTGAATCCAGGGCCAGTGCTCTATCCACTGCGCCACCCAGCTGCCCTGCTTCCATAACTTTATACCAACCATCTCTCATATCTGGAATCCACTCCTGGACATGCACCTCTGAGAATCTCTAGCATCTTTCCAGGTTCAATTTTAGTTGAACGGGAGGCCCTTCCAAAGCCCTTTCCTGATCCAACCCCTCCCAGTGTGCATTGCTCCACCCCACCTTCCAAATAGAATGTAGGATCTTTGAAGACTGGAACTGACTTGTTGCTGTCTCTTTATCTCTAGGTCCTAGGACAGACCTCTGCACAGAAATGTTTATTAAGTGAATGAAATTCTTCCAAAACAACACTGAGGTCTCTTGTAGTCTACCTGACACAGAGCTGCCTAGGTAAGTCTTCTCAGGACCAAGTCGGATTGTGTCACTGCCCTCCTCAAGAGTCCTTTATATCTCCCTACTGCAGCTCAGATAAAATACAGCCCCATCAGCCTGGCATTGAAGACCCTTCTTCATTTACTCCAGTTTCATTTCCCCTTTCTCCACTCTAACAGGTCACCTGAACTTTGTGGCTGTGGGACTCATTGCTTATCCTTGTTAGAGGCATGAGTGACATAGATTGTCTTGCATAAAACAGCTCGAATAAAAAATCTCTGGGCCTCTGGCTCTTCCCCACCTGGACACTCATCTCCTGATCATCTGCACCAGCGGTCATCCCCCTGTGCCTGTAATTGACTCACTGCTGACCTCCAGAGAATTTTTGGATCTGAAGCTCATCCCAGATGTTGGGGGGGGGGCCTGGCTGGGGGAGCTGATCCCTTCGGTTGTAAATTCTCTTTTCCTTCTCAAATTACCTTGTGTTTCCTTACCTGTGTACATGTTGTAAATGGTCCCCTCCCCGCAAAAGCTTTTGAAGGGAAGGGACAGGGCTATTTTTGTCTCTGTATACCCAGCACTGAGACAACAGCAGCTTTAATACTTGCAAAATTGGGCACTTGTTAATGTGGGTAGACCCAGGCATATTGTGCTGCGCCCCACCCTCGCCCTGACATTTTTTTTTTTTTTGCCTGAGGTAAAATCAGGTTAAATGGACACCATGTACAGCCTTGCTGGGCAGAGGAGGGAAACGTTCTGACTGAAAGGAGGGAGGGGAAGGGAGAGGGCAGCATCCCTCTTTGCCTTGGGGATGGGGGAGAGGTATGTGACTCTCAGCATTCTCTTTTTAAAGGACCAGGCTGGGGGCAGGGGAATTTCCTCTCTCTCTCCTGATCCCCTCCCCCTCCCTGTGTCATTACTCAACCGAAGGCCCCTCCCACCATCACCCAGCAGGTCACTATTGGGAAAGACCACTAAGTCACTGTGTCCAAGGGCTTTGCCCTAATTCGGGTCACACACACACACACACACACACACACACACAAAGGTTGAGAGAAGCTTGGCTTCCGACTTTGACGTCGGGGAGTCTGGCTCTTTCTTATTAACAGCAATATTGGTTGGCTCCTGTGTTTGTCTTGCTGAAATGAATTCTCTTTTCTTCCTTCCCCTCCTCCCCCCTTTCCCCCCCACAAAACAAAACAAAACAACTTGAAGGTTTCCCTCCTTGCTTCAAGGGAAGAGGAAACCTATGCCCTAGAAAACTCTGACGGCTTCTCTCCCATCCCAGAAGAGACCAGGTTTCAGCTCCAGGGCCCTGTCTCATTGTTGAGGGAGTTTAGGGAGGCCCAGTCATTCCCCTCAGCCTCCCTCAATGGGACAGTCAAACTGTCACCCAGCAGAGCCCAGACACTGACTAGGGAATCCACAGGGAGTTTTCTCTCTGGGACAACATTCCAAAGTATTAAGGATGCTTCTGTGGCAGGAGATGGAACTAAGAACCTGGGAAGAAGGTTCTCCCTCCCCCCTCCCCCCACCAGTGCCTGGCATTCACAGCCTGGGGGCTGGGGGGGGGTGTAGAATACTTGATGACCTCCTTAAAGGGAACTCTTCCTATAACAGGATCGCCTGACAGCGCTAGAAGAGACTTGGGTGATCAGCCCGACCCCCTGGTTTCCCAGAGGAGGAAGCTGAGGGTCCTGAAAAACTGAAGTGACTGCTCAAGGTGGTGTTCAATTAGCTGATGTCAGAGCAAGAATTGAACCCATCACCGGTTCGATTGTTCCATGAACTGGAGGCTCGGTCCGATAGCAGGGAACACCTTGGCTCGCTATGATCTTGGGCAAATTGATTTGTCTCCCTGGGCCTCGGTTTCCCAATGCAGAACCATCGCTGTCTCCCAAGACTCTGCCATGGCCCCTCTTCTTTTCTGGCTCATCAGCTCCCCTGGGCTCAATTATCCTCTCTATACAGAGAAGTCCCACATCAATCTAGCCAGTCCTCATTGCTCTCCTGAGCTCCCGGCCCAAGCCCTCAAAGGCCTAGTGGATATTTCTAAGTGGCTGTCCCGCGGGAACCTCTAAGGCATTACATCCAAATTGGAACACACCATCTTCCCCCCAAGCCGTCTTCTAACCCCCCCTATTTCTGTCAAGAGCATCATAGCTCTTCTGAGATGCCCCACTTAGCCAGTCTCCTTGACTCTTCCTTTTACCTCTTTCTCTCCCTCCCTCAGCTGCCAAGTCTTGTCCATTCTGCCTTCATGGCACCTCTTCATTCCTGAGCCAGATTAGTGCTGGACCTCGCCCTCACCAGAAGGAAAGGGGCAAGCATTTAGTTGTAAAGCAAGTGCTTTACAAACATCTCATTCTGGGGCAGCTAAGTGGTGAAGTGGATAAAGCACCTGCCCTGGATTCTTGAGGACCTGAGTTCAAATGCGACCTCAGACACTTGACATTTACTAGCTGTGTGACCCTGGGCAAGTCACTTAACCCTCATTGCCCTGCCAAAAAACAAAAACAAAAAACAAACATCTCATTCGATCCTTGCAACAACCCTGGGAGGTGCTATAGTTAACCCCATTTTACAGTGGAGGAAACTGAGGCTAAGTGACTTGCCCAGGGTCTCTCAGCTAGTAAATGTCTGAGGCTGGATTTGAACTCAGGTCTTCCTGACTCCAGGCCCAATGTTCTAACTGCTGAGCCCCCTAGCTGCCCCTAATAATGGCCTCTAATTGGTCCCCCAACCTCCAAGCTGGGATTCCAAGCTCTAATTCCTCCTCTCTACTCTACCAAAGATCAGGTCTCCTGTGTCCTTTCTCTCCTTAAAGGGATCCTGGCCCTCCCTGTTACCACTAGGATCAAGCAGAGAAGGCCTCTGATTGGCATTTAGCAGCCTGTCTTTCACAGGCTGGCTCCCGCCTCTCTTTCCAGACTGATTTCACATTACTCCCCCTCACAGGCTTTCTATTCCTTCCAAACTGGTCTACACACTGTTCTTCTACAAGACATTCCACCTCCCATCTCAGTGCCTTCCAGGCAGCTCAAATGCTGCCTCCTACTGGGGGCTGATTGGTTGTTTTAGCTGCGTCCAATTCTTGGTGACCCCATCATCTCCACAAAGATACTTGGAGTGATTTGTCATTTCCTTCTTCGGCTCATTTTACAGATAAGCAAACTGAGGCAAACAGGGTGAAGTGACTTGCCTAGGGACACACAGCTAGGAAGTGTGAGGCTGGATTTGAACTCAGGTCTTCCCGGCTCCCAGCCCCAGGGCTCTATCCACTGGGACACCCAGTTGCCTCTTTGTTTTCATGCTTGAGGAAACTCAGATCTAGAGTGCAGTTTTTTCCTTTGCTTTTTGTTAACTCCCCCAGATGATCGCTAAAGTCTATTCCCTTGCTAACTTGTCTAGAATTCCAAAATTTAACGGTTCTTAAACGATAAGTCATTTATTGGAAGATACAGAGATGTTAGCATTTCCTCATTCTGATTCCCTCATGTTGCAAAGGGTGGAAGACCTGATTGTAGTCTGGGTTTAGCGCTCACTTGCCCCTTTGCTTTGATCACAAGCTCTGCCTGTGTCCTTTGGTCTAATCAGTTATCTGCAGGGACTGGATGCAGCCCCACGGCAGAGGCCACCCTGCACAATGTCCTGCCTTAGAATGGAGGGCCCGCAGGGGAATGCACACACAGCAGTGCCCACCAGAGCGCAAAAACGCACACGCGGGCCGGTGCAGGGATCCAGGTCCTTCTGAACCGCAGCTCTGCCTGCCTGCCAGTCAGCCTTCAAATGATTTTCCGCACAACCAGAGATCCTCTGCCTCCCGCTCGCGGTCTCACACATCCAGGAATAGTTGCTGTCCCTAATTCATTGGCTCTCACAAGCCAAACCAATTCTAACTCCGTGCTTTTTTTTTTAATTGTTCTTGGCAAAAAGAGGTTAATTAAACCCAGAAAATATCTCCCTCTCTCGCTCCCTCTTTTTTTTTTTTAAAGCAAGAGACTGTTAATTTGCTCTTTATATTTGTATTTAATTAATTCCCGCAAAGCTGGAGTCTGGTTTTTTCCCATAATTTTTCTCTTTGTCTCTCCCGCTCATTGTTAATCCTCCGACTCCGGCTCGGCTATTTTTTCCTCCTCCTCCTCTTCTTCCCCAGATTGGAAATTCTATTACCATTTCGGAAGGTTAGCATTTGAAGAGAAAATTGAATACCCGCCCAGCCCTGATAAGGGGAGAGGGGGAGTGGGGCACTGGGGGGGGGGGAGGGGGAGAGATAGATTTGTATGGCTGGTTCTATCCATCTCTGTCCCTAATCTCTCCCAGGAGGGGGAATTCCCCCCAATACCCTCCCCCCACGCCCGTCCCAAGAAGGCGCGGGGGGAGGTGGGGAGGACAGAGTAGGGGAAGGGAAACAGGAGAGGAGAGAAAGGCCCCTCTTTGGTAGTTCCTTTCTCTCCAGCGCCGGGCCCCCCCCCCAAAAAAAAAAGAGAAAAAGATGCCTTAGCAACTGATGCTGATGGGATCTGAGAGCGGACCCCAAGAGGCGAGGAGGAATCCCCTCGGGAGATCCCCAGTGCTGATATCTGCCCTCCCCCCTTCTTACATCCCCTCCCCTCCACTAGTACATTGGGGAGGAGAGGTGGGGACCTGAGGGGATGACCCCGAGAAGCAGGAAGCCCCAGTATCCACATCTAGCCTGGTCTCTGGATTTCCCCAACCAATCGAAACCCTGCGCCTCCAGAGCCAACCCAGAAAGAACCCAAGGTCTCTGCTTCACTCCTAGGACACCTCAGGGATGGATTGGATCGGAACCGTCCACTTTTCCCAGGGATGGATGGATTGGACCAGATATCCCTATAACTCTCACCTCAGGAACGGATTGACTCAGAAACCCTCCTCCCACGACGGAATGAGAACAGAACACCCTATTCCCTCCCCACCCCCCACTTGGCCAAAAGCCTGAGAATGGATTGACACTCTCCCCCTCCTCCACCGGCCAAAGACCAGAACCCAACAACTGACTGGACCAGACCTTTCCCCATGCCATCCAGATGTGAATTTAGAGCCCTTGGGACTGGAAGTGTGTTCAGTAGAAAGGGTGCTAGAGTTAGAACCCCAGCACCTGGGTTCTTCCCTTTGCCTAGAGGTCAAGTACTGGACTTGGAGTCAGGTTCAAATCCTTCCTTGGACACTTATGGGCCGAGTGACCCCTGTGGCACACTTAAATCTCTCTGAGCCTCAGTTTTTTCATCTGTAAAATTGGGATAGTAACAGCACCTATGTGTGGAGTTCTCTGTAAACCTTAAAGAGATATGTAAATGCTAGCTATTATCATACTTGACCAAGAGGCCTTTAGGTTCCTATATGCAGGAGGGGAGAGTAGATGCTTCCTAAGCTTCTCACACCTACTGGGTGGCAATGGGGCCTCTTTGCCCCTCTCTATGGACATTGCCCTAGGCCCCTCTATCTTCTTCAGTCCCCTGACCTCAAAAGCTCATTTGCCTTTGTTAAGTATGGGGATTGTCTGCCAGGACACTCCATTCCAGACCTGAATGCCCTGCAAGGAGTTCCCTCTGGACCTCTTTAAGCCCCCACAATCAAGGATGAGGGATGGGGAACAGATTTCAGGGGGTCTGTGAACTTGGATAGGAAAAAATTACTTCATTATTTTCACTAATCACTAAGTAAAATGCAGCATTTCCTTGCATTATGAATATAGGCAAAACCACAGGATTCTAAGAAGGGGTCTCTGGGCTTCCCCAGCCTGCCAAAGGGTTAAGGAGCCCTGGTGAAGGGCACACCTGCTCAGTCTCCTATTCACTGACTGGCTGCCACCCCCCCATCCTGTGTGTCCATTGGACTTTGATGGCTCCTTGCCCTTCCCTGAGGTAAGCCCTATGTGGATCTAGGTGGCACCCTTTAAAGACCTCATCACCCCAAGCCCTGGAGAAGCTCAAATTTCCCAGTCACCCCATATAAGAGCAGTTATAATGGCAGAAAGCCCTTAGTAGTTTAAATACCACCTAGTCCCCTAATGTCTGGTCCTGCTCAACCCAGATAAGAACCTTATTAAATCTGAATAGGCTTCACTGCTTTGGGTCGCCCAATTAGACCCCAGACCCCAGAGTACCTAACCTGCAAAACTGGTCCATCCTCCCTGACCCTCCTTCTTGTAACTGTCCCCTCAAAGAAGATGGTCTGCTTTGCTGTCCCGAGTGGGGTCCGTGTTTCTTTGTATGGAATTTCATCATACTGATCCTTATTAATTCTGTAATAGGGACAACTAGGTGGCACAGTGGAGAAAGTGGATAAAGCAGTGGCCCTGGATTCAGGAGGACCTGAGTTCAAAGCTGGCCTCAGACACTTGACACTTACTAGCTGTGTGACCCTGGGCAAGTCACTGCCCTGCCTCCCCCCCCAAAAAAAAAATCTGTAATAAGGCATACACACGCACCGGCCCTGAATTCAGGAGTTCCTGAGTTCAAATCCGGCCTCAGACACTTGACACTTACTAGCTGTGTGACCCTGGGCAAGTCACTTAACCCCCATTGCCCCACAAAAAAAAAATAAGGCATACACACAATGCGAGTTGGGGAGGGGTGCCCAGCACAGCCCCTGATGCCACAGATCTCCCATCCATCACCTACCACAATGCAGGAAATCAACACTGACTGAGTCCTTTGGGTCAGAAATCGTTGGAGGTCTTCCCTAAGGCCCTTCAAAGAAGATCACATTTCAGTCTCACCTTGCTGAGAAGGAGCGGGCAGCCAGCTGCCAGCTAGCAAGACCCAAGCGAAGTTGACAAGGGTCAAGGACCTGAATTGGATCAGGGCACTAAAAACGAAGATTGCAGGTGCTATGAAGGGGCCGGGCATTCCCCTGGTAAAAGCAGTATTTACCTTCCCACCTGGTCATAAATGTAGCTGCGCACACAGCAGCCAGAGACATCCATGGTGACTGACTGGCAAATGGACCCCCTGTCTAATTGCCTGACTTACAGGTGGTCTGATCACTATTGTCTCACTAGCTGCACCTGCCAAGTTAGCCTAGTTTCCAAAGCCCCTGGGAGCAGATTCAGAGCCAGCAGAACTGGTCTCAGAACAAGACCTTGTCCTGGCATCTGGCCTGCTTTCCCCACCTGCGTGGGACTACACCAACCCCAACCTGGGGGACCAGATCCGACGCCTGCTGCTGGTGTCATCCTGTTTTTGAAGGTGGTGGGGGGCTTTTCTCATCTCTGACTCCAAGGTGGGTAAGTTGAGGATCTTGGCCCTGCTGGGGCTCCTGGGGACACCCATCCCAAGGGGGCAAACAGTGGGGAGGGAGGGAGATTCCTCTGCCCTTGCTCCTGGCTTTCCACCAACAGGGACGAGGGAGACAGATGGTCTCTGAAAAGGTAAGTATCCAAGATTTCCAGGAAAAAGGCTCCTAACCCCTGGAGGTGGGGGCCGAAGCCCTCAGCAGTGCCCAGCTTTTGTCCAGATTGTCCTGGCCAAGCTTGGTTTTGGTGCCCTTCTCACCCTCCCCAACGATCTAGGTACTCTCTATCCCATGCCCCCTTGTCTCAACTGGCTTTTCATTCATCCTTGCTAAGGTAGAGAGGAGGATTTATACTGGGAAGGGAGCTTAGAAATAATTTGGCCTAATTCCCTCATTTTACAGAGGAAGACGCTTTGGCCCCAAAATGGACAATTACTTGTCCAAGAAGCAGAAGTAGGATCCAGTGCCCCCAGATGACTAGAGTCCAATGTTCTTGCCTGACATTCAAGGCTCTTCTCGATGTGGCTATAGCCTCCTTTTCAGTCCCATCTCTCAAGCCCTCCCTCTCTTCCTCCCTGTCCCAGCCAAACAGGCCCATTCATCATTTCTAGACTCAACTCCATTTTCTCTTTCCTTAACGAGTTTGTGTTTTGGGTGCCTGGCACTTCCCCAGTAGCTGTGGCTGGAGAAGGATGGAATCCCTGTAGAAATACAGCTGACTGGGAGGAACTACACAAAAGGAGGGGCAGGAGTCCCTTGATGGACTCTCAGCTCTGCTGCTCTTGGCATAGCAGAATGGGTACCAGAAGGGTCATCAGGAAGCCCTGGGAAGCTACTTGGGATCCCTTGGCCTCATTCTCCTTATCTGCAAAATGGACAGTTCTGTCACATACTGGCTATAGGCAAGGCCCTTCAGCCTCAGTTTCCTCCTTTGTCAAATGATCGTACCCTACTACCCAGCTCCCAGAAAAAGGGCTTTTTAGACCAAAAGCATTGTAGGCACAGGTGTTAGCAGCATTACTCATGGTACCGGAGGTCAGTAACAGGGTGGGATCACCGTGGGCTGGGTGGTCAGGGAAGGCTTCCTGGAAGAGGTGGCTCTGGCCTAGGATGCTAGGAGGGAGAGAGGACATTCCACATTGTGAGGCTAGAATTAGAAAGCTGTGGAATGGGGGATGGATGAGCCATCGGCCCCCTTTGGCTGGGTCTCAATCAGCCTTCTGGAGGCAGGGGACGTTGTGGGACTAGAGAATGAGTTTGGGGATAAGATTATATGGGACCCTGGATGCCAAATGAGACGTTTGGACATTATCTTGTAGGTGATGGGGAGCCATGGAAGGTTTTTGAGCAGGTTCTGGTAGAATTTTAAGCAAATTCCTTTGGTAAGAATTGCAGAAAGGAGGAGAGAATCCTAACTTTTCCTCAAGGCTCAGCTCAGAAACCACTTTCTCCAGGGAGCTTTCCCTGGTTGCCTCAGTTTACCTTATATTTGCTTATCTGCATATATTTTGTACCCTCCCCTTAGTATATAATCTCCTTGAAATTGATGGGGCCAGTTTTCTTTTGTCTTTGTATTCCCAGAAGCCTAGCCCACGGTAGGTAGTTAATAAATTCGATTGGAGGAACTCCCGTTGCTTACCAGGAGAGAAGGTGTGAGACCTAAAACAGATGGATAGCCCTCCAGTGCGAAGGATCAGACAGGTGGTCAACCAGCATTCATTAAGGGCATACTAGGTACCAGGAACTGCACAAGATTCTGGGGATACAGAGACAAAACCCAAAGCTGCCCCTGCCCCCAAAGAGCTTCCACTCTAGTAGAGGAAAATGTGTGCAAATCCAAAATCTACCAATGATCAACAAGCATTTATTAAGCACCTATCATATGCCAGGTGCTGGAGATACAAAAAAGGGGAGGGGGCAAAACCAGTTCCTGCTCTTAAGGATCTCAGTCTAAGGGAAGGTGGGAGAGGGAGACAACACACAAATAGTCAGGTCCATATAAAAGATATATGAAGTAGACGGAAGGAAATCTGAAAGGAGCAAATGCTGGGAGTGGGAAGGTTTGAGAAACCTGGGGAAGGAAGAAGACCAAACTTGGTGATGGTTATTGGCAGGGTGGCTTAAGAGATGGGTGGCAATCAAATATGACTGTAAAGTTTGGGTCAGATAATATCATTTTTTTTTTTTGGCAGGGCAATGAGGGTTAAGTGACTTGCCCAGGGTCACACGGCTAATAAGTGTCAAGTGTCTGAGGCCAGATTTGAACTCAGGTTCTCCTGAATCCAGGGCCGGTGCTTTATTCACTGATACCTAGATGCCCGCAGGGAATATGATTGAAATGTCCTCCTTACTTTTTTCTTATATTTTACTCCCCCCCCACACACACACACACTCAACAAGCCAGCTCCATGGCCTGCTCTTCCACCATGACCCCCCATCTCCCAGCTCCACCTTTGCACTGGCTACCCTTCACACCTGGAATGTTCTGCCCATCCCTCTACTCCTGGTCCCTGGCATCCCTCAAGACCCTGCTGGGACCCTACCTTCTGTCTGCAGCCTTTCCTTGGTCTCCCAAGCTGCCGGTGCCTTCCCTCTCAGATGCCTTAAATTTGTCCCCCATATTTGTTGCACCCTCACATGTGGCTATTTGCATCTTGTCTCCTCAGTAGAATGCGACTCCTTGAATAAGGACCAGGTTTTTGCCCCTTTGTATCCTCCTTGCTTGGCATAACACCTGAAAGATAGCAAGCACATGATAAATCCCTTCTGACTGAATGATATAGCCTGTGTCTTCTGAGAGAAAAGAGCCATTTGGATGTTTTCAGTCCCTGAGGATCTCAAAGCACTCTGTACTCACAGCTACGTGGTGTAGTGGATAGAGCACTGAGTTTGGAGTAAGGAAGCCTGGAGTTCAAATCCTAACTCATGTGCTTACCACCCTATGTGGCTATACACGAATCACTTACCCTCTCAGCCTCAGTTTCCTCTTCTTTAAGATGAAGATAATAGAACAAGGGTTGTTGTTAGGATAAAATGAGATATTTTTACAATTCTTTGGAAACCAAAGCACTATATAAATGCTAGCTAAATATTATTATGACTCCCCACCCCTGTGCAAGTTGGGGGAAGTATTGCTTCTCTTAATTGACAAGTGGAGAAACTGAGGATATTTCAAAGGAAATAATAATAACCACAACAAAAGTTCCATTTCTATTGTGCTTGAAGGTTTCCAAAATTGTTTTGTTGGCTTTTGGTGAGGCAATTGGGGTTAAGTGACTTGTCCAGGATCACACAGCTAGTTAGTGTCAAGTGTCTGAGGCCACATTTGAACTCAGGTCCTCCTGAATCCAGGGCTGGTGCTCTATCCACTGCGCCATCTAGCTGCCCCTGTTTTTTGTTGGTTTGTTTGTTTTGGTTTTTTGCCACCACCAGTGAGGAAGGTAATTAAGGCTTTCCTTTAAGTAGGTTTTTAAGTTTGCAGGTATTTTACATATATTATTCCATTTCTTCAGGAAGTGTAAGTATTACTTGCCCCCTTTTACAATCCAGGACCCTGAGGTCTAAAGAGTTAAGTGATTTGCCTAAGGTCAAACAAATAGTTAAATAGAAAGGAAATCTCCTCAAACCAGGATATCTGGCAGTGAGGGGGCAGACCCAAGATCTTCTTTTAATTGAAAGCCAGGCTTCCAGGGGGGTAGGGGTGGGTTAGCTAATGGGTGCTGGCCCTTTAAACAATCATGGCCAAATGACCTCCTGCCCTCACTCTGAAAAAGGAAAAAGCCTTCTGGAAACCTACCCTGGGGCTGGAAATTGCCTGGTTCTGTTTATTTGCGCAGTGAATGGAGCCCGTTAATCAGGGTGGCTCACAAGGTGGTAATTATTTTATTATTCGTTTAACAAATGAATATTTATGCTCTGTGTTTGTCTGGGAGAGGCAGCTAGGGGAGGGGTGGGGAGGGAGGCAGAGCAGGGAGAGAAGACTTCCTCTGGTCCTCTCCTCTTCTTCCCCAGTCCCAGAACCCCATCCAGGTTTGGCCAACCCTGTCTCCTGTCCTGTACAATCTGATGGGGAGCAGCCACCAGGCACACTGCGGGGTGGACTGGGTGGGGAACCAGGGAGGGAGGGCTCTGGTGCTCTATCTCAGCAGGGGGAAGTGGTGTAGGAGGAAGTGTGCTGGAAATAGAGGCAGAGGGCTACATTTTGCGTTCTAACTGGATGTGTGACCTTGGACAAGTCACTATTCATGTCTGGACCCCAGTTTCCTCCTCCACAAAAGGAAGGAATGAAGAAGGAAAGCTAAGTGGTGGAACAGGTGGAGTGCCAGGCCTAGAATCAGGAAGACCTGAGTTCAAATCTAGCCTCAGAAATGTACTAGCTGTGTGACTCTGGGCAAGTCACTTAACCCTGTTGACCTCAGTTCCTCATCTGTAAAATGAGTTGGAGAAGGAAGTTTTTGGCAAACCACTCCAGTATCATTACCAAGAAAACCCCAATTGGGGTCACGAAGAGTCAGACATAACTGAACAAGAAGAAGAAGAGGCAGAAGAAAAGCAGTTGGGACATTGTGGAAAGGACACTGGATTTGGAGTCAGGCTCAGGGGAGAGATTAGGACTGGACATCTAGATTTGGCAATCACTGAATAGAGAAGAGACCAAAACAACCTTCCCTCACTTGTAAGAGCTGCAACCTTATCCTCTCAGTTGATGATGCTCTATCTCCATCCCTCTCCCCAAATGACTAAATCACTCTTCATTTACTTCATATATATTGTGCATGTATTTATCTGTGTGTGTGTGTTGTTGCCCATGATTAGAATGAAAGCCCCTTGAGGACAGGGACTAGGTTTTTGTTGCCTTTTAAAATTCAGACTGAATGAATAAATGAATGAATGAAACCATGGGGTAGATTCAATGACAAGGGAGAGGGCAGAGGAGAGAGCCTTGGCAGTAACCACCAACAGAAGATGCTGTGGGGGAAGATGAGCCAACAAAAGAACAAGGAGAGAACTAGGAAACAGATAATAAGAAGGTAGTGTCCTAGAAGCAGAGAGAGAGAACAGTTTATTAAGAGGAAATGGTTATCAAATGCTGGGGAGAAGTCAAGCAGGATGAAGATGAAGGGAAGATATTTTAGGACTTAGAGGGCTGATGAACCCTCGAGGTTCTTCATTTTGCTAGTGAGGAGCATCATTGGCTCAAAGATGAAGAGCTAGCCCAACCCTCCCATTTATTCATGTAAGCATTTAGAGATATAAAATTTCCCCTAAGAACTGCTTTGGCTGAGTCCCATAAGTTTTGGTATGTTGTCTCATTGTGGTCATTCTCTTTGATGAAGTTATTGTTTCTATGATTTGTTATTTGACCTACTCATTCTTTCTTTCTGTCTTTTTTTTTTTTGCCCTGGGCAATGAGGGTTAAGTAACTTGCCCAGGGTCACACAGCTAGTAAGTGTCAAGTGTATGAGGCTGGATTTGAACTCAGGTTCTCCTGAATCCAGGGCTGGTGCTTTATCCACTATACCACCTAGCTGCCCCCAACCTACTCATTCTTTAGGATAAGATTATTTAGTTTCCAATTAATTTTCAGTCTTTCTTTCCATGGCTCTTTATTATATGTAATTTTTATTGCATCATGATCTGAAAAGGATGCATTTACTATTTCTGCCTTTCTATATTTGTGAAGTTTTTGTGCCCTAATACATGGTCAATTTTTGTGTACATGCTATGTGCCACTGAGAAAAAGGTATATTCCTTTCTATCACCATTCAGTTTTCTCCAGAGGTCTATCATATCTAACTTTTCTAAAATTCTATTCATCTCTTATAACTTCTTTCTTATTAATTTTGTGGTTAAATTTATCTAGTTCTGAAAAGGGGAAGTTAAGATCTCCCACTAGTGTAGTTTTGCTGTCTATTTCCTCTAACTTCTCCTCTAAGAATTTGGATGTTATACCATTTGGTGCATATATGTTTAGTATTGATATTACTTCATTGTCTATGGAACCTTTTAGCAAGATGTTGTTTTCTTCCTTATCTCCCTTAATTAGATCTATTTTTGCTTTCACTTTGTCTGAGATAAGGATTGCTACCCCTGCTTTTTTGACTTCAGCTGAAACATAATATATTCTGCTCCAACCTTTTACCTTTACTCTGTGTGTATCTCTACTTCAAATGTATTTCTTGTAAACAACATATTGTAAGATTCTGGTATTTAATCTATTTTGCTACTTGCTTCTGCTTTATGGGAGAGTTCATCCCATTCACATCCACAGTTATGATTACTAACTGTATTTCCCAACCTCCCATTAACTGAGGCAGAAGGAAATTAAATGACTTTCCTAGAGTCACACAGGTAATGTCAGAGACAGGATTTGAACACAGGTCCTCTGGCATCAGTGCTTTTGGTTTTAAACAAATTAAATTTAATTATTTGAATTAAAATTAAATTTTATTTTAAGGTGTGAATTCTTCCTTCTCCCCTTACCTCCAACCCCCCCCCCCAGCTAGTGCTTTTTCTTTGTTTTTGAGTCATTTCAGCTGTGTCTCTACTCTCCATGACCCTATTTGGATTTACCTTGGCAGAGATACTGGAGTGGTTTGCCATTTCCTTCTCCAGCTCATTTTACAGACAGGAAACTGAGATAAACAGAGTTAAGTGACATGCCCAAGGTCACATAGCTAGTAAGTGGCTGAGGTCAGATTTGAACTAAGGCCTTTCTGACTCCAGGTCCAGGGCTCTATCCATTGCGCCACCTAGTTGCCCCTGAACAAGATATAGATAGGATAGATATATAGATCCACACACACATATATATATATTATTTATATTATGGGTATAGTATAGAGAGAGAGGTAATAGTGGCAGCTAGGTGGTACAGTGGATAGAATGCCAGCCCTGGAGTTAGGAGGACCTGAGTTCACTTTTTAGCTGTGTGATCCTGGGGAAGTCACTCACTTTTGTTTGGCTCAGTTTCCTCATCTGTAAAATGAACCGAAGAAGGAAATGGCAAACTGCTCCAGCATCTTTGCCAAGAAAACCCCAAATGGGGTCCCAAAGAACCTGACATGACTAATTGACTAAACAATAAAGAGATAATAGGAAGGGGCAGCTAGGTGGTACAGTGGATGGAGCACCGGCCGTGGAGTCAGGAGGACCTGAGTTCAAATCTGGCATCAGACGCTTAACACTTACTAGCTGTGTGACCCTGGGCAAGTCACTTAACCCCAATTGCCTCGCAAAAAAAACAAAAAAACAAAAACCCAAGAAACCAAAGAGATAACAGGAAACCACTGGAACTTATTGAGTAGGGGTATGGCAAGCAGACCTGTCTTTTAGGAAAACCCCTTTGGCTGATGAGAGGAGGATGGAGCAAAGTGGAGAGGTCTGAGGCAGGGTGACCAACCAGAAGGCCATTGTCATCGGTGGGGCATTAGCTGCTGAGGGCTCTTATCAGAGTAGCTACTATGTTCGTGGAGAGAAAGGAATGTATGGGAGAGATGTTGGGAAAGCAGAATCAACATCTATTGGAAATAGATTGGACATGTGGGACAAGGGGGTGACCAAGGGGTTGTGAGGCTGGGTGACTGGGGGTACCTATGGCAATAATAAGAAAGTTGGGAAGAAAGCAGGGTTTGGGGCAGGAGAAGACAGAGTTTAGTGTTTTGTTTTGTTGTTGTTTTTTAATGTTCGCTTTGAAATGCCAGAGTCAAAAGATCTTTCTTTTAGGAACATTCTTTGTTAATGCAATCGCTGGCAAACACAAACATCTCAATATACAGAGATTCGATGGGCAAAGACATCACGGGATTTTTGATTCGGAGCGGGAAGGGCTGTTCGAGGTCATCTCGTCGAAATCCCTCCTTTTACAAACAGGAAACTGAAGCCCAGAGAGACAAAGGGTTTTACCCAAGGTCACCCGGCGAACAGTAAACAGCCAAGCTGGGCTTCCAGCCTTGGTCCTCTGACTTCAAAGCCATCGGCTTGCTTCTGCCCCTTGCTGCCTCTCCATCATCTCTATTCCCCCAGCTCTAACCCAGCTGGCTCCTGGCTCTGCCGAGGGAGGGAGGTGGCCCCCAGCTTCCCCAGGGCCACGGGGCTGAAGATAACCAGGACCGGAAATCGATTGAAGAATAAATTACCCTTATCTCTGGGGGTTTGTTCACAGATGCCATCTGTCCTAGAAATGCAAACGAGGCGAGGCTTCCACTTGGCTGGGATGCTCATTAGCTGTGTGGTATGGACTAAATCACTTTACCTCTCTTGGCTTCGCTTCTGGAAAGACGTGATAACCACCAGGGACCAGATCTACCTAAAGAAGCCCCATGAAAACAGTGACGGACTTAAGAGACGAGAGATCCAGGTTCAAATCCTGACTCCCACGATTACCAGTCTTGACTAAGTCAATTTTCATCCACTGACCCTTAGTTTCCCCATCTGTAAAATGGGACTAACACTTAACTTGCCTCCTCATGTGGGTTGTTGTGAAGAAAGGAACTTTTTAAACTTTAAAGAGCCAGAGGCCCAGATAGCCTTACCCTTGTCAGGCTCATGTCGAGGAGGTGTTGTGCAATCTGTTGAGAGAATGACATGAAAGAGGTCAGATTCTTTGTAAATGAGAGGTTTGTCTCTGCTTCTCCCTGTGAGCTGGGCTGCACCAACCAAATCTGGCCAGGACTCACTCCCTACTGCTCCCTCTCTCCCCTCTCTTGAATACCTACAGAGAGGGGAGATTCCCAGCTCAGTCTGTTGGTCTAAGAGCGGGAGAACAAATCCCTGCTCTGCCCTGTCCCTGGCCTCCCCTATTTACCCTTCAGCCCCCAGAGCTTCTCCAGCTGCCCCCACTCCAATCACAGGACCACGTGCCTGACCTGTGCTGCCTACCCCACCAGCCCCCCTCCCAATGAGCCCAGCAAACAGCAAGGGAAGGATGTCACTTAGAATCCTGGGGAAATGTGCAAAGACATATGTTCTGCCAATCTGCTCATTTCTTTGTGCTCTTCTTCTCTGCCCTGCCCCCCTCCCCTCCCCAGCCGGAACCCTTCCCCCTCCCTTACCTCCATCTGGAAGCTCTTGCTTGGGCCTAGGAAGGACAATCAGGCTTCCTTCCCAACGGCGATTTGGTCCCGTGGACCACAAGCGGGGAGACCCGGGTTGCTGGTTCCAACTCTGCTCCCCTCCTGATATGACCTTGGCCAAGCCTCCTCCCTCTATTCGAATCCAGGTTGGACTCTGTGCTCCATGAGGTTCCTTCTTTTAACATTGTCAAACAAGCATTTATTAAATGCCTGCCACAGGGCCCTGTGCTGGGGGTGGAGGCTCAGGAGAGGAGAGGGCTACAAAGGCAGAAATGAAACAGTGGATCCCCTCGAGGGGATTGATTACATTCTATAAGGGGAGTTTGTCATGGGCAGGAGCCCAGTGCTCTAGATTGGGCGGCTCTAAGGTGCCATGTGACCTTAAATAAGTCACCATGCAGAGCTAGTCCATGTATTGGGATGGGATGGAATGGGTCTATGTATATCTATCTACCAACCTACCTACTTCTATCTATCTATCTATCTATCTATCTATCTATCTATCTATCTATCTATCTATCTATCTATCCATCCATCCATCCATCCATCCATCCATCCATCCATCCATCCATCCATCCATCCATCTATCTATCTATCTATCTATCTATCTATCTATCTATCTATCTATCTATCTATCTATCTATCTATCTATCTATCTATCTATCCATTCATCCATCTATCTGTCCATCCGTCCGTCCGTCTATCTATCTGTCTGTCTGTCTGTCTGTCTGTCTGTCTATCTGTCTGTCTGTCTGTCTGTCTATCTATCTATCTATCTATCTGTCTATCTGTCTGTCTGTCTATCTATCCTGAATATACATATGCTGAATATATATGCTATATGTGTATCTCTGTCTGCCTGTGTCTGTCTGTCTATCATTTATCACCTATCCACCTATCTATCCATCTATCTTTTGTTTGTTTTTGGTGAGGCAATTGGGGTCAAGTGACTTGCCCAAGGTCACATAGCTGGTAAGTGTCAAGTGTCTGAGGCCAGATTTGAACTCAGGTCCTCCAGACTCCAGGGTCGGTGCTCTATCTTCTGTGCCACCTAGCTGCCCTCCATCTATCTAATTATCTACCTACCTACCAACCAATCTACCTATTTCTCTAACTAGCTATCTACCTACCTACCAACCTACCTGCTTACCTACTTATATATCTACCAAACTACTTAACTATCTCTACTTGCCTACCTATCATTTCTACCTACATACACATAGACATATGTATACATACATACACGTATTGTATAAACACAAAATACTCCTCTCTGCTTTGAGAGCTAGCCAGGTAACACAGTAGATAGAACCCTGAGCCTGAAATCAGGAAGACCTGAGTTCATATCCAACCTCAGACCCTTATAAGCTATGTGACTCTGGGCAGATCACTTAACTTCTATCTGCCTCAGTTTCCTCATCTGTAAAATGAAGATAATAACCTACCTTCCCAAGTTGCTGTGAAAATCAAATGAGGGGGCAGATAGGTGGTGCAGTGGATAAAACACTGGCCCTGGATTCAGGAGGATCTGAGTTCAAATCCAGCCTCAGACACTTGACACTTACTAGCTGTGTGACCCTGGGCCTCATTGCCCCCACCAAAAAAAAAAAAATCAAATGATGTAATATTTATAAAATGCTTAGCTCAGTGCCTGGGATATAGTTAAGTGCTTAATAAATGCTTATTCTTTCCCCCTCTTTCTCTGTTCTGGAATGGTTTTTCATATTTGTGCCACCCTCTACAATTTCCAAAGCCCCTTTTCTCATTCATTATCTCATTTCAATCCTCCCAACAATCGCAGTAGAGAGGCAAAGCCAGGATGATCACCTCTATTTTCCCTAGGAAAAAACTGAGGCCCCTTGTGGATCTGTGTGATATAATGGAAAAAAAAAAAAAAACCTGGAATAGGAACCAGGAGACACGTTCCAGGCCAGGTTCTGCCAGTAATTGTGAGGAGTCCCCTCCCTCTTCCCCAAATGATCACATCTCCTTATCTGTTTACAGGTTGCATCCTACCTGCCCCAGAGCGTATAAACTCCCTTGAGGGCAGGAAGCTTTTCTCCCCTTTTCCTTTGACTCCCCTGCACTTAGCACAGAGTAAGGGCTTAGTAAATGTCAGTTGGGTTGGGTTGGGTTGGGTTGGAGCTGGGCCCTGCTCCTTTCCCTCTCTGGGCCTCAGATTCTTTTCTCTATAAAATGAGAGGATTGGAATAAGCTTCATTCTAGCTCCAACTTTTCCAGATTCGTCCAATGGCAGGGCTGGGACTTGAGCGGTCTAATAGGAGACTCTTTCCATTGGACCTTCCTGCTTCTCACCTCAACGAAGGGGTTTGTTATTCCTCCCAGTCTTTTCCTTCCAGAACATGTGGACTTGGTACCAAGTACAATCACTGATCACACATGGATTAGATGCTTCTCTAACATTTCACTGGACAAGATTTCACTCTTGTACTTTTTTCTGAGCAGGGAAAAAGAGTCTTTTTCTTCTCTTTTCCTAGGATACGCAGGGGTATCACTGCCACATAGAAGAGCACACTTCATAAAGTGTGACTTTGATGGTTTTACATTGGAGGGTGGAAAATGAAGAGGTAAAAATATATATATATATTTTTTGCAGGACAATGAGGATTAAGTGACTTGCCCAGGGTCACACAGCTAGTTAAGTGTCACGTGTCTGAGGCTGGATTTGAACTCAGGTCCTCCTGAATCCAAGGCCAGTGCTTTATCCACTGCGCCACCTAGCTGCTCCCAAAATATATATTTTTTAAATTGTGTTTTAGAATCTTAAACATGAAAAAATGCCATTTCCATGTACACAGCAAAATACAGTAAAAAAAAAATCTACATGAAATCATGGCTTTCTATACTGCTTGCTTTGGGAAAAAATTATATAATAAATTCCATTCATTAGTTTCAAATTTATCCTCCTTGTCTGTGCTTCCTTCTGAACTCACTTCTGTGCATTAAAAAAAAAAAACAAACATTTCAATGGTCCTCTTTTTAATTTGGTATCCCTAGTGATAACCCTTCTTCTTTCCTCATCCTAATTAAAAAACAGAGAGAAAGGGGGGTGGGGAACTACCCTTGTAATAAATATGCATAGCCAAGAAAAATGAATCCTCAGTGGGATCGTGTCCAAAAATATGTTTTAGTTTTTGCCTTTTCTCCATCACCTTTTTATCAGGAGGTGGGTAACATGCCTCATCATTGGTCCTCTGGAGACAAGGGCGGTTATTGTATTGACCACAACTAGTCTTTCAAAGTTGTTTTTCTCTACAATGTTGTTGTCCTTCCATAAATTGTTCTCATGGTTCTACTTCATTCATTCTTCATTAGTTCATATTAGCCAGGATTCTCTACAATTATTTTTTTAATTATTTCTTATAGCATGATGATATTACATTATTTTCATACCCCACAATTTGTTCAGCTATTCCCCAACTGATAAAGGTGCCCCTCCCCACTTAGATTAGGAGGTAACCACTTATGATCAGATATTGGTTGACTACAATTCTCCCAGGATGGCTCTGCTGTGACCCCAATTTTCTGGGTAACTAGAGGTCAGCCCCAAACCCTTTTGTGTTCTAGCCCTGTGTCACCAGGATTTTCTCCAAACAGCATCTGCCAGTGTTCCTCCTTCAGTCAGCAAAGTGCAGTGATTGTGATGGAATAATTCTGTGAGGCTGGAAGCACCTGCTGTGTCTCAGGGGCCTCACTCCAAACATCCATTCACAGACTCACCGAATGTTAGCGTCAAAAAGAACCTGAGAACATGGAATGCTGGCGTCAGGAAGTAACTGAGGACACTGAAAGGACACCGAATGTCAGAATTATGAGGAACCTTAGCAAATGGAATGTTAGAAAGGCAAGGGACCTTAAAGCAGAGAATGTTCATGCTGGAAGAGACTTTTGGCCATAAAACATCAGAACTGGGAAGGACATCATAAGATAGAATTTTAGCATTGGAAAAGACCCAAGAACAAAGAATATAAGAGCTAGAATGAGTTTGAGACATCAGACTGCAGAAATTGAAAGAGACCTTGGAATACAGAGTGTCTGGGGTCAGGAAGGGCCTTATAACATGGAATGCTAGAACTGAAAGGGACACAAAGATGTTTGAGCTAGAATGCTCCTTAGAACATGGGATGGGGGCCACTAGGGGGCGCAGTGGATAAAGCACTGGCCCTGGATTCAGGAGTACCCGAGTTCAAATCTGGCCTCAGACACTTGATACTTACTAGCTGTGTGACCCTGGACAAGTCACTTAACCCTCATTGCCCTGCAAAAACAAACAATAAAAATTAAAAAATAAAAAAGATATACCAGAACATGAGATGTCAGAGAATAGACTAAAAGAGTCAGAAAGGACCCTAGAGATTATGAAGCTCAGTCCTCTCCTTCTAAAGATAGAAACTTGACTTCATATTATAAGGCAATATTTACAAAACACTTATATACGGTGGCTGCCACATAGAGAATGCTATATACATATTCCCTTCTAATTTCCTATCATTTATATACATGTGTTTATCATCTATCAATTTATCTATTTACTTGTTGACCTACCTACCTACTTATCTATCTGTCTGTCTGTCTGTCTGTCTGTCTGATTGACTGACTGTCTGACTGTCTACATCAAATTCACTGGCCTCTATTTTGTAGTATCTACCCCATCCCTGACCCAAGACAGAGACATATACCTGCCTCTAACCCCATAGCACTTCCTCCTTACCCATGATTCCCCCTAGCCCCAAGATCACCAACATTGGCTCAGCAGTCACATCTATCAGTTTGTTCCATATCCCAGGATGTAGTTTGTCCAGACCTGATGACTGAATTCATCAAGGGTAGTTTGGGTTTCCCTTACCAGCACCTCACTTATCTTAGGCTTTAATTCCCTGTTAACCATTTTTGTTCTGTACTCCTAGGCTTGAAGACGAATATCCTAGGTAGAGGAAACAGAAACAAAATAGAAGCCACATCATGCTGTCTTCTCTCTATTGTCCTTTATCCTGCTCTATTTATCCTAAGTGGATCCTTTCCTTTTCTGGAGCTCCTGAATCCCTTTTTATTGTCTTTAGCACTAATCATCAGCCTCAGTTTATATTGGGCTTAATCTCACCTGGTAATATTCTGATGGGGCCTGTCATCCACGATGACCTGAAGGCCAAGAATTCTTCTTGAATCTACATCATATGAGCATAAGGGAAGGATATGATTAAGTCAATTAAATCACCCCACTCCATTTAAAGTAAACGATAGGGGCAGCTAGGTGGTGCAGTGGATAGAGCACCGGCCCTGGATTCAGGAGGATCTGAGTTCAAATCTGGCCTCAGACACTTAATACTCACTAGCTGTGTGACCCTGGGCAAGTCACTTAACCCCAATTGCCCCACAAAAAAAAAAGTAAACAATAAATGTTAGGGCAGCTAGGTGATACAGTGGATAGAGCACTGGCTCTGAAGTTGGGAAGACCTGAGTTCAAATCTCACCTCAGACACTTAACTAGCTGTGTGACCCTGGGCATGTCACTTTAACCCCAATTGCTTTAAACATCCAGGGCCATCTCCAGTCATCCTGACGTATATCTTGCCAATGGACCTAGATGCCTCTGGAGGAGAGAGTGAAGTTGGAGACTTTGCATACCCCTTCCTCCCTTAAATTCAATTCACTGAAAGTCATGACATCACCCTGATGTCATGATTCTATGTTCTGGTACTTTCATAAGGGGAGAACATGTCTCAATCAAAGACTTTAGATTTAGTGAGAAAAGTCTTTTGGGGAACTGGAGTAACAGGAAGTGTTCAGATTGACTAAGGAATCTTGGTTATACCCTTTTGCATCATCTGTAAAATAACCTAGTTCAGAACCTGTTATTGAGCATTTGTTAAGGGAGATTCAAGCAAGCAGAGAGGAGAGAGTATTCCAGCTAAGCACTTGAGAAAGAAGAAATTAGGGGAAGAGGTTGGAGTTGAGACCTTGGTCTCAGTCTCCTTCCCCTTTCTCCTTGATTAGAGAAGGCTCTTCAGATGTCCAAAGGACTTCCCATCTTCCCATTAGCATCCTAGCAGCATTTCTGGTACTGTACCATGCCATACCATACCATACCATAGAATAGCATGTTGAGGATTCCCACAAAAGAATGTTCAGGTGGACTCTGCCACATATGTTCTAGACTTGAGCCTAGTTTCCCCTGAATTTAGTATGTATATGTCACAGTGTGTCACAGGCCTTTGGGGGGATATTTTGCATTAACTATTCCTATTATACCACCTGAGAAATATCTCTTTCTAAAAGCCATTTAAATGGCAAATATGGAAATATGTTTTGTGTGCCTTCATATGTATAATGGGTATTACTTCTTTTTTAAAGTAATAAACATTTTTATTTATAGTTCTGGGTTCTAATTTTTATCCCTTCTTCCCTCCCTCCATTCTCCCCTCCCTGAGGCAGTAAGCAATCAGATATGGGTTATACATGTACAATTTTATTTTATATTTTTTATATTTATATAAATTTATATTAGTAATTTAGTATAAGAAAATTTGAATAAAAGAAAAAATGAAAGAACATGAAAGTAGCGTGCTTCAGTCTGTGTTCCATCAGTATCAGTTCTTTCTTTGGAGGTAGATAGTATGTTTCATCAATAGTCCTTTGGATCATTGTATTGTTGAGAATAGTTAAGTCATTCACGGTTCTTCATCAAACAATATTGCTACCTCTGAGGTAACAATATTGTTCTCTTGGTTCTACTCATTTCACTATACATCAGTTCATACAGGTCTTTCCAAGCCTTTCTGAAATCATCCTGTTTGTCATTTCTTATAGCACAATTATATTCCACCATCATCATAGACCACAGCTTGTTCAGCCATTCCCCAATGGATGAGCATTCCTTTGATTTCCTATTCTTAGCCACCACAAAAAGAACTGCTATAAATATTTTTGTACAAATAGTTTTTTTTTTCACTTTTGGGGGAGGTCTTTGGGATATAAACCTAGCAGTGGCATTGCTGGATCAAAGGGTATGCACAGTTCTATAGGGTATCATATTTCTTGCCTTCTCAATGAGGAGGAGAGGGGAGAGGAGGAGAGAATTTGGAACTGAAAATAACAATTTCAAAATAAACAACAACAAAAATGCTATTTGTTTGGCTGACTAATACCAATGGACATTCATGGCATGGAGCATAGTGGTGGGGGCTCAGGAACTATATAGCCATCGAGCACTTGATAAGTCAATCTAATTGTCCAGCGCTAATCCTAGAACCCTGAAGGTACTTCATAGACAGGCTCCGAGCAGCCATCTTGTCGTTGTTGTTTTTGTTTTTGTGGGGCAATAAGGGTTAAGTGACTTGCCCAGGGTCACACAGCTAGTAAGTGTCAAGTGTCTGAGGTCGGATTTGAACTCAGGTCCTCCTGAATCCAAGGCGGTGCTTTATCCACTGCGCCACCTAGCTGCTCCTGCTGAGCAGCCACCTAACCTCAAAACATATGCTATGTGAGGACTAGATGAAGAAACCAAGTGTGTTTACCTAGCCTAGAGAAGACTCAGGGAGGGATAGGATTGCTGTCTTCAAATACCCGAGGGACCGTCATGTGGAGAGATTAGATTTGTTCTATATGGCTCCAGAGAGTAGAACCAGCAGTCATTTGGAGAAGGTGCAAAGAAGACCATTCAGGCTCAATGCCAGGAGAAATGTGCCAACTATTCAAGCTGTCCCAAAGTGAAACAGGTCACCTTAAATGCCGGTGGGCTCCCCTACCTTAAAGGGGTTCCAGCAGAGGCTGCATAGTCCCTTGTCAGGTATGTTTTGGGGACTGTGAACTGGCTGGCTCCTGAGGGCCCTCCCCACTCTCCCATTCTGATTCCTTGGAAGCTCCCTTTCCTCCTCATCAAAATTTGTTTTGACTGAATCCCCACAATTTCATTCTCAAGAGTCTTCCATGCCTTTCTTCTCTCTTTGCTCCTTCCTCTCACCTCACCTAGTTAATTGGTTGCTAAGTCTTGTCATTTCTACCTTGCATCCCTCTTTCTTGGAGTGCACAGGGCCGCTCTACTCCAGGTTCCCATAGCGTCTCCCCTAGAATACTGCACTGACTTCTTGAGCCTCCTGACAAAAGCATCTCTTCCCTCTGTTCTATCCTTCGCTCCCACTCCCCATCTGCCAGAGGGATCATCCTAAAGCACAGTTCTGATCATGTCACCCCTGCTCAATGCTCCTGGGGCTCCTTACTGCCTCTGGGGTCCAATCCCAATTCATTTTGTGCAACGTTCAAATATCTTCACAACCTGCCCCCTTCTTACCTTTCCTGCCCTCTCACAATGTCTTCTCTTGGCACTGTTTCAGTCGTGTTGTGCATAGCTGTGTTTCAAATTTTTCTGTCCAAGTTATTCTTTCCACAGTGAGACTTTCCCACTCTCGGTTTCCATGTATAGCATGTCGGCATAAAAAATTAAGTGGGAATTGTTGGGAGAGTTTTGCAGAAGCCACCAACAATTGGCAAAGGCCAGAGGATGCCACAGATGACAGAAATGTATAAAATGTATGTATAGTATCGTATAATGTCACCTGAAATTTTACAATAAGGTGTCGTAAACACCCCATAAAAGAAAAAGAAAAAAAATCAGACCTCTCTGGTATGAACGGAGGGCTTTTGCAAGGATTTTCCAGATCAAGGGGGCCTCCACACACTCCTAACCTCTGCATTGTGGAAGGGATGACTGCACTCAACACTAGCTCTCATCAATTACCTTTGCGTCAACTGTCCCCCATATATAGAATATACCTTTCCCCTCCCTCTGTCTCTTGGAATCCCTTCTTCTTCTTCTGGCTTCCCTCGCTTCCTTAAAGACTCAGTTCAAATCCCACTTTTTTCTTTTCTTTTCTTTGCAGGGCAATGAGGATTAAATGATTTGCCCAGGGTCACACAGCTAGTGTCAAGTGTCTGAGGCCAAATTTGAACTCAAGTCCTCCTGAATCCAGGGTCGGTGTTTTATCCACTGTGCCACCTAGTTGCCCCCCAAATCCCACTTTTTTCAAAAAGTCTTTCCCAGTCAGTCAAAATAAATATGTTTTTAAGTGCTTAGTGTATGGTAGGCACTGTCCTAAGTGCTGGGGATAGATACAAAGAAAGGCAAAAGATCATCCCTGATATCAAAGAGCTCACAGTCTATAGGAGGCAGTAACATGTAAACAATTTGGAACAAACCTACTCTATACAGGAGAAGTTGGAGATAAACCTTGGAGGGAAGGCACTAGAATTAAGGAGGAGGGGGAGTCAGGAAAGGCTTTTTGTAGAAGATGGGATTTTACCTAATCAGTCAATAAACATTCGTTAAGCACTTGCTACATGGCAGGCTTTGTTCAAAGTGCTGGAGATTTTTTTTTTTTAAGTGAGGCAGTTGGGGTTAAATGACTTCCCCAGGGTCACACAGCTAGTAAGTGTTAAGTGTCTGAGGCCAGATTTGAACTCAGGTACTCCTGACTCCAGGGTCGATGCTCTATCCACTGTGCCACCTGGCTGCCCCAGTGCTGGAGACTTAAAAGAAAAAAAGAAGAAAAGGTCAGTCCTGCCTTCAGGAGCTTACAATCCAATGGGGGAGACAAACAGATACATACACAGCAAGCTACATACAGGATAAATCCCATCTAATTAACAGAGGAAAGACACTAGAATTAAGTAGGTTTGGGGAAGGCTTCCAGTAAAAGATTAGGATTCTGGGTGGGACCTGAAGCCAGGGGAGCCAGGAAATTGAGATGAACAGGGAAAGCATCCCAGGCAGGAGGGACAACCAGTGACAATGGATGGGAACTAGAAGATGGAGGGTCTTTCCTAGCCCCTTCCCTCGGCGATTACCTCCAAATATCCCTGTATCTATTTCTTGCATGTGCATGATTTTTTTATGCGTTGTCTCCCCCTTGAAAAGGAAAGATCTTTAAGGGGAGGAACTATTTTTGCTTGTCTTTGTACCCCCAGCTCTTAGCACACCACCTTGCATTAAGTAAATGTTTATTGACTGAACTCAAGTGCTCTCTTCTACATTAATCCTTTATTGATTCTTCCAGTTACTAATATACCTCCTTCCAAGCTACCTTGCATTCTTTTTGTATGTATTTAAATATCTTCATGTTGTCTCTCCCATTAGAATATAAGCTCCCTAAGGCCAGTCTCTGTGGCAGTTTTGTTTTTGTATCCCTATTGATTAGCACAGCACCTGACACTTAGCAAATACTTAATAAATGATCACTGATTGAGTTTCAGGCCATGGGCTCATAATTATTCTCTGGAAATTCTTTGAAATATACTCTCCTAAAGTCTAGGATACCTGTCACACTATACCCAATGTCCTTCCTCATCTACCACATATTCTTTTTTATTTATTTATTTATTTATTTGTTTGTTTGTTTGTTTGTTTGTTTGTTTTTGGTGGAGCAATGAGGGTTAAGTGACTTGGCCAGGGTCACACAGCTAGTAAGTGTCAAGTGTCTGAGGCTGGATTTGAATTCGGGTCCTTCTGAATCCAGGACCAGTGCTTTATCTACTGCGCCACCTAGCTGCCCCACCTACCACATATTGTAAGATGGCATGGACAATGCCTTCCAAGATTCCTACAATGCTATTCTTCCAACCATTCTTATTGGTCAGAAGCAAGTCCAGAATAATAGTATCTCTCTTGTTTCTTTAACGCTAAAAGAAAAAATTATTGCCAAGGCATGTCAAGAATTTCTTAATTTCTCTGCTTTTACAGTGAGAAAACAAATCCAACAGATGCCTGGATACTTGAAGTCTACCATTGCTATGCTTTCTTGCCTTCATGCCAGCTTAATGATCATCATCAACAGTAACTTCTCATCTATTCCATCCATTTTATCTGCTGGTCTATGGTGTACTCACACCACTGCCTCTCTTTTCCCTCCTTTAATCCTCACCCAGATGCTCTCCACGTTGTTTCCCCTTCCAGTCAGTGGATTTCCACATGGTAAATATCTTTTTCAAGTACAATGATATATCTGTCTATTCCCCAATTACATAATATGTTTCTCTTGAATACTGTGCATCCTTGGGTTGCTATATTCCAGTCAGGAGGCAGATCTCACCAATTCCCAGTGTAGCTTATGAGCTCATATTTACCAGCCATATTACAATCTCATGGCTAGCTGTGCCCTCATTCACTTCATTATATCACTGGCGATGTGCCTCATTGATTCACTTACAAAGCATATTGTATAAAACTTTAATCAGAATATTAGGAATGAATAAAATAGGCAATGTTAATGTACCCAGCTCAGTCATTCCCCACATCCTGCCCAGAGAAGGCAGCAAAGAGCCTCAATTCGAACAGACAAGTATAAAACAAAACAAAAACAAACCAAAAAAAAAAATCAAGGTTCCGTTCTTTTACCCACTGCTGCTCCCTCAGCGAGCTAGCAAGAAATGCACTCACTCATGGCAAAACCTCTTGGTAAGATCAATGTCCAATCTGTTGTGGTGTCTCATGAACACAGTGTACTCTTCTTGGTTTCCCCTGAGATAATATGGGCTCCACCGGCAGGCAGCACTGGTCAGACTCTACCTGCTACATCTCTCATTGAACAATAGGATATCACTGTCTCTGTGTCTGGGTTGAACCTGGGGGCCATCAAGGTTCTGAATGCTGTTTACTGATTTGAAGTTCAGCTTAGCTTCTGTCTGTCCATTTACTCTCCCAGTAGGAGGTAAAAAGTCTCTGGGCTGTGACCACATGGCTGCAACCTGTCCATACATTTACTCTTCACAGGTAGGGAAGCCTGGCTTCCCAGTTTCTTTTAACTTCCAAAACTCTGCTCTTGTTCTTCCTCTCAAACAGGGCTCCCTTTCACCCAAATCTGTATGACTAGCACATGCATTAGCAGGTTATCCTGCTACACCAGGCTCCTACTCCCCATTTCTTTTGCTCAGTGGAGACACAAATACAGAGAACAAGGTAAACCTGGCATGTACTGGGTATCACACCAAGTCCTCAAGCATTTCCCCTGGGTGCTCTATCACTGACTCTTTTTCCTTTGATAGATTCAACCCTCTTCTTCTGTTTCTATCTCTGTCCTCATTCAGAGACTTACCTCTCCAACCCCAACCCCCCCCCACCCCAGACTGCTGGGCTCCCAAACCATTGGCACAAACTGAACCACCACCTCCCATTCCTGCTGCCTCTCCTCCCCCCACCCGCAGCTCAGTCACTCTGACTCACAGACCTCCCTCTCTCATATCCAAAGCTAGCTTCCTAGCTCACTGTTATATGAATACCTCTAGCAAACATCAGTGATGGGTTGTAGGGACTAGTGAATCTTAAATAAGCCCAGGGCATAACTAAGAGCTGCAAGCAACTAGACATCTTCAGCCTCAGGCATATAAACCCCTCCATATCATTCTCAGACTTCCATTTCCCAGCGTTCCCTGGATAGTGTAGTTAGGTCCAGAACAATAGGAACCCCCAGAATTGAGTGACAGCAGAAGAAAATGTCTTCTCTGGAAGGAAAGACAATGAGAGCCTACATGGACTGGAGGAGATCAGCCATTTGCAGAAGTTTAACCTTCCTGGAGGGATGATTCTAAGTATGTTGCCGATAAGCCCCGGGGGCTTCCTGAGTCTGAACAGGAAGCCTATGGGGCCTCCCTGAACAAGAAGACATGGATTTAAAATGTAACTAATGGTAGATAAATTGTAATCTGAAAAAACTGGAACACGTTTGTCATGAGGAGAGAGTGTTAGCGACACAAGTTTCAGTGGCTGATAAGGGATATTAGAAAAGGAGAGAAAGGATAGAAGGCCTTTGTCAGTGTGTCTCCAGCAGTGTCCAGAGAAGAGACTCGTCTAATGACCAGTGGCAAGCATCTCCATAGAAATATCCTGGGAGCTGGTGAAGGACCACTCTCAATCAATGGAAATATCCCTTAGTTGGATCTTGCTCCTCTCATTCTAATTCCATGTTTATCCATAAGAAGAAGAAATCCCATTTCTCTAAGACTTTGAGGTTAACAAAGAACTTTGTAAGACCAGCCTCATTTTAGGGAAGAGAAGAGGGGTTTTAGGTCATATAGTTGCTAGTAAGACTCAAAGCTAGGTCTCCTCATTCTAGGTCCTATGTTGCTTCTCAGCCTCCACCAAGTAACCTTTTGATCTGCAATTTAGTCTCCTGATTGAATCTACCCAATAGGGGAACATGCCATGTGTAGGTAACTGTTCTCTCGGTTTTCCTACCACATATATCTTCCTTTGCAAATGAATGGACTTTGGTGTAGCCTCCTGCAGATTCTCTTTAACTTGCATTGATTCTCTGCAGTCTCAGTAACTGGGTAATCCCTGTATAACCTGATAGAATTTAAGCCTCTGAACCTCCAAAGCAAAGTGTCAGACCCCAAATCTGTAGGGACCCTATTAAGGCAATGATGTCCCATGAGGTCCAGCCTGAGCAGCAGACGGCTTATCTTGCTCTCTCTTTAACATCATCTTTTAACCATAAAAGTCAGGGCCAGCAAAACTGTCAAGTCAGCAAATTTGCAGTCAGCACAATGCTAGGAGGGATTGCTAATGCTCTGGATGACAGAATCAGGATTTAAAATGATCTTGACAGGCAGTACACTGAAACTAACAAGAAGATGTTTAAAAAGGGACAAAATGGGGGCAGCTAGGTGGCACAGTGGATAAAGCACTGGCCCTGGATTCAGGAGAACTTGAGTTCAAATCAGACCTCAGATACTTGACACTTACTAGCTGTGTGACCCTGGGCAAGTCAATTGCCTCACCAAAAAAAAGGGGGGCGACAAAATGTAAAGTTCAGCACTTAGGTTCAAAAAATCAACTGCTGGGGCAGCTAGGTGGCACAGCGAATAGAGCACGGCCCTGGATTCAGCAGGACCTGAGTTCAAATCCGGTCTCAGACACTTAACACTTACTAGCTGTGTGACCCTGGGCAAGTCACTTAACCCCAATTGCCTCACCCAAAAAAAAAAAAAGTTAAGGCTGCCAGACAGAGCCACCTGAGTGAACAGAGACAGAGAAGCAAGCTTTGGGCTGCATGGTGTGGAAGGATGGGAAAGGAGCTTCATCAAGTGGTATTTTAATGACATTCCTGAATTCAGGCATCCTGGAAGTTGACTAAATTACTTCAGTGCCTAAGAAGTTTTGTAGAATTTCACCCTGTTCCGAGTCTTGAATAGCATTTTTCCAGCCTACTCTGAAATACTCCCAAAGAATTCTATGAAGTGGACCCCAAGCTTTTGCAATTGGAACCGTGAATTCTGAAGCAATTATGACCCTCCCCTCTCCCATTATGTTGGGGTTCTACTGTGGATTAGAGAAGGAATATGAATCTCCCTTCTCTCACTCCAAAGGTAATCTTCATTTTATAGCATTATTCCTTAGGCCAATGGGGTAACAAATTGTAGTAGGAGATTAGTACCTAGAAAAGGGCTATTGATAATAACCCTATACTCTGCCCTGGCCAGAGCCAGATGTGTGGGCATCACATTTTAGGAAAGACATTGACAAACTGGATCATATCCAGAAATAGGATGGTGAAAAGACTTAAGACCAATCCATAGGAGAATTGAATGAAGGAAGTGGGCACGGGTAGGCAGAGAAGAAAGAGATTAGGGGAAGAGACATGAGAGCTGTCTCCTAATATCTGAAGGACTGTCATGTGAAAGAAGAAAACTTGTTTTGCTTGGCTCCAGAGCACAGAATTCTGCCTCTATATGTGTTGCCCCAGTTTTCAAGGTTGCAGTGTTTTTACATGCCACTGACTATTCAGAAGAAGACTCTTAATTGGTAGAGATAGCTGACTAAATGTTGTGTGCCTAGTGTGGGGCAGAGTTTGTGGGAGAGCTGGGGGTGAGATGCATTCTTCAAGAGAGACACATATGAAGCCAGATGTTCTTTGGACCAATTCCAGTTAAGAGAGAAAGACTGTGGAAGTTGTATACACACATATCTCTATCTAGCTATGGGGAAAACTGACTCTTCAACATGTTCCCAATCTCTGGCTTGCTTTCCTGGAGACTGTGAAGAGAGAATTTCTCTCTATATGAGGTCAGAGTCTTTCTCTCTCTTGGTTTGAGCTGAGATATTATCTTGCTCACATCAGAATAGTTTATACACGCTTATGTATTTTTCTGATACAATTAGGTCCCGAGATTAATGCAAATCACAAATCCTCTGATGTGGTCACATATTCAGATTCGCACTACTCAAAGTTATGTAAAATATGGTCTTTGTCCAGCCCAACCAAAATATGCAGTACAAATGTGAATAATACTATCTTGTTAGGGGATTCATTATTCACACTAATTGGGAGCCATTTGTTTCAATATGAATAGCTTCTTCAATTTCTACTGGATATTTTGCTTGGATAAATGGGTTTACTCACTAGTCACTATTTGTAATGGTCTTTTGTGTAATCATTATTTGTCAGGAAGAGGCTAAGCAGGTCCTCAAGTACAAACAAAAAAGTATCTGAGTTGTGGCTATTGCAACCTGACTAGGATGGTGGCTGGGGGGGGGGGGGGTTGGGGGCTGGGGGGGGGGAGGAGGAACAAGAGTTGATTGCAAAAGAATCCGAGCTGGGACTCCTGGGTTATGACTGATGGGTCCTGGAGATTAGGTTCTTGGGATGGTGGCTGGAGAGTCTTAGATGGGGTAGTGCCTGGGAGAGCATAGAATGTATGCTCCTTGAAGGCAGACATTGTTTTATTCTTGTCTTTCTATCCCTAGTGCCTAGCACAGTGTCTTGCACATAGTAGGCATTTGTGAAATACTTGGTTGTATTGGATGAGGCATCCATGACTGAGAACTGCTTAATGCACGGACTTTCCCACATTTGCACCAGGGAGCATAACTCAGATGATAATGTAGACTTCTGTTTGTACCTGGGTTTTCCCGTTGCCTTTCACATTCATAATTTCATTGCATCCTCCTAAAAGTCCTATGAGGCAGGTGAAGAGTTTTCATAGTGAAATTCCAGGCACTGTGACATGTCTGTAGGGGGAATGATCTGGGCTTTGTGTGCTTTCCAAACCACACTCTGGTGACCTTCCCCTCCCAGCATTTAAAGCTGAAGGAAATGTTAGTCCAACCTCCTTGCTTTATAGATGGAGCATCAGAGACCCACCGGGCATTAGGTGACTTGCCCACCTAAGGTCACACAAGTACCCTGTGACAAGTCTGACTTGAAACCCAAGGCTGTGTCCACCATACCAACTTCTTCTCATAGGTCAGACCCTGCAAGATGGGAAATGAGGCTAAATTAAAGGCATAATCTGATATGCACATAGTAGAAAAATACCTACCTGAGAGGGCTGAAGGGTTACTTCAGGGTGAAGGGCTCCCTGGTAGGCTGAGGTGGAAGGAAACTTGGAAAGAATAACACATGGAAGGAAGAGCTCGATTTGGTCTCAGAAGATTTGGTTTGTAGCTCGGGTTCATCGAAATACTGGCTCTGTCACCAGGGGCAAGTCATCGCTACTCTCTCAGCCTCAATGTCATTCTTTGCCCAAAGCAAATTAAAAAAAAAAAACCAAACCAAAAACTTGCCTTGCAAGGCTGTTCTCAAGACCAAGTGAGAGAAAGGATAGGAAGGTGTTTTGTAGATAAATAAACTTGAGTTTTTATTGTTGTTGATAAATAATAACAGGGAAGGTTATATGGAGGAGGGGAGCTTTGAGCTGGGAATTAGAAGACAGAAGGGATGTGGTTTATTGGCTAGGGGAGAGGCTGTTCCAGCCATGAAAATCCTATGTCTATGCCAAGGATGAAATGGGGGTGGGGGTGGGGAGAGAGAGAGAAAGGCCACTTGGAGTGGAATGTGGTTGTTTTTGTTGGGGGGGGAGTAAGAGGGGGAGATGAAGTGAAGCATCATGGGATACTTTTTAGAGCTAAAAGGAACCTTTGAGGTCATCTAATCCCACCTCCTTATTTTACAGTTAAAGAAACTGAGGCCCAGAGAGATTACAGGGAGTACAAGTCAGAGTCAGGATCTGAATCTTATTCTGCTGACTCCAAAGGCAGTATCTTTGGGCTTCATTGTTCTGCCCAGGTCGTGGACCGGCAGACCTGAGCCCAGCAGTTAGGCAGGAATGGGAGGGCAATTTAAAATCATGCTTAGAACCAATGGATGGAAGAAAACTAAAAATAATGACGTCTTGCTCAGTTTAACTCTTTGTGACCTTTCAAGAAGCTTGTGGGTGGACTGGCTCCCCATTCCCTCCCTGAGTCTCAAGATATCCTGGTAAAGAAGGCAGCAAAGGGACGAGGATCCTCATTTTCATAGAATCTCAGAGGTGGGACTACAGAGGTAAGCCAGCCAAACCTGCCCCTCTTTAGCTTCCTCACATGGATCCGAGTTCTCTCCTTGGGGGCCAAGAAGAATAATATGCCTGCAGACCACTCTGGTGCCCCCTCTGAGGTCCGCTCTTCCTCAAGCTTTGTACCGTGAGTCCATTCCACAGATCTTCACTTGAGATTGTCTCCATAGCCCCACTGTGCTAAGGATGGCCATTGGTCAGATGGTATCTGAACTACTGGATACCCCATCTAGGAAGGGGAACAATGACAGAATGGAGAGAATGTCAGAATGATGAAATGACCTGAGCACCGGTGTACAATGAAAAGAGCCTTGACCTTAAAAGCTGTGTGACCTTGGACCAGTGGATGAACCTCTCTGAGCCTTTGTTCAACCTGCCAAATGGACCTGCTTCCAAGACCTGTTGTGTGGCAGTTGTTTATTAAACACTGGGGTGTTAAAGAAATGGTGGCTGGTGCTGTTGGGTGACAAAGGAGAATTCCTTGTGGCCTGGGATGGTCAGAGAAGGCTCCCTGGAAGAGGGGGACCCTAGGATGGTCATTGAAAGATAGGGGGAGGAGGCAGCTAGGTGGCACAGTGGATAAAGCACCGGCCCTGGATTCAGGAGTACCTGAGTTCAAATCCTGCCTCAGACATGACACTTACTAGCTGTGTGACCCTGGGCAAGTCACTTAACCCCCATTGCCCCGCAAAAAAAAAAAACAAAGAAAAGAAAAGAAAGATAGGGGGAGTTTTAGCTATGAAGAGAGCTGAGGAGAGGGTGTTCCAAGCAACAAAAAGGTTGGAGCAAAGGTTTGGGAGACAGAATGAGTCTATTATGTTTGAATGAAGATGCAGCTTGCTAGACTGATTTGGGAGTGAGCACATGTGTGGAAAAGGTGAGGGGATAACACACACATGACGGCAGATTGAAAGGAATCTTTGGGAGGCAGCTAGGTGGTGTAGTGGATAAAGTACCAGCCCCGGAAAGTACCAGCCCTGGATTCAGGAGGACCTGAGTTCAAATCCAGTCTCAGACACTTGACACTTCCTAGTTGTATGACCCTGGGCAAGTCACTTAATTGCCTCATTGCCCCCCAAAAACAAAACAAAAAAACGGAAAGGAATCTTTGAGATCATTGAATCCAGCACTCTTGTTTTATGGAGGAAAATGAAGCTGAGACTTGAGCAAGTGATATAACTAGTAAGCAGCAGTCAGGATTTGAACCCAGATCTTCTTAGCCAGCCCCTCTCCCCACTCTTAGACAGCTCAGTGGAAGGAGAACTGGATTTGGGGAAGAGATGTAGAATGGGGGGAGGGGGAGGGACAAAATGGTTTCTAGCCTTCTTTCCAGCTCTAACTCTATGAGCCTGGCATGGGGGCCTCCCAATCCAGGTTCCTCACTCCCTTTTCTACATTGGGACTGAGCCCTTGAGGCAGAGCTTGGGAGTAGGCAGATTCCTGGATCCAGGCTGCAGGAAGGAGGCGCTATCTGCTCCTGCACAGTGCTGGCCAATCTAGGCGAGCCTTTCCCCCAGTCTTCTTCCCCTCTCCAGCCCCTGGGCCAATGCCCTGCCTGATGGCTCAGCTCTCCGGCCCGGGGCACCAAGGTAGGGTATTTTTAGCAGCCTGTTTCTCCATCCCAGTAATTGGTTTCTGAGGGTTTTGTGTGTCAGTGCCCGTGTGTGTGTGTGTGTGTGTGTGTGTGTGTGTGTGTGTGTGTGTGTGTGCTCGAGTGTGAGTGTGTGCCAATGCCTGACTTCACCATTTGTTCCATGGAAAAAATCTCTACTGTGTCTTACTTAGTTACAGCAGGGCATCCTGGCCTGAGAGCCCCCGATTTGGAGCCAGAGACCTGATTTCAAATCCTGCCTAAGCCAGCTGCTACTGGCCAGGTCACGCAGCCTCTTCTGGGGCCTCAGCTTCCCCCTATGCAAAGCGAGGGGGTCAGACAAGGTGATCTTCAGACCCCTTGCAGCTCAGGGTCTTACAATGCTTTGGAAATTTCAAGGACAGTCCCTAGTGACCCGAGGTCCTGCCCAACCCTTGGTTGTTGGCAATCTTCATGACTTCATAGCTCCATGCTGTGAGCCAACTCCCAGCTTCCCCTTCCTCCTTTATCCTCCCACCTCTAATATTCCTCCCCAGACAAAAAGAGCTCTGATGGAAAGATCACAGGACCCTGAGTCAGAGACCTGGGTTTGAACACTGCCTTAGAGAGGTTTGAAGGGAGGGAGTGTGTGTACACTGGGTGTGGAGTCAGCCAAGCTGGTGTGACCTTGGGTAAGGGACTCCAACTCCCTGGGCCTCAGTTTCCTCCTTTGTAAACTGAGGGGTTTGGACTAGGTGGTAGCTAAAGTACCTTTTAGTTCAAAATTCAATGGTCCTCTGATTCTCACATATTTACTATATATTAGTAGTAGTAGTAGTAGTAGTAGTAGTAGTAGTAGTATGTATTTCATGGGTGATTTCATTTGTATAAAGAACTCCCCTGGAGGAGGGGCACCTGCTCTGTATCTTGGTCTTAGAGAGTGTCCTTGGTCACTAAGATGTTATTATATTATATCATATATTATATAATGATGTATATTATTATATTATATATTAAGTGACTCATCCAAGGTCATACAGCCAATGTGGTTCAGAGACAAGACTCTAATGCTAGTCTTCCCAGGCTCTCTATCCACCACTCACCAGTTTATTTACATCTAATACCTATATTAGTTGAATCCTCTAAACTTGTGGAGACCAGGTGAACTCCTGACTAAGTAGCTCAAGCTAATGGAGAACTTCCTAATAAATATAATATAATATATAATAATATAATAAATAAAAATAATCATCATCAGAACTAGGGTTTCTCTAGAGCCTTGGGGTTTATAGGGGGATTGTCTACAGCTGTCGATTTTTCCTGGGTTTTTCCATTCCTTCTACAATCTCATGGTTCTTCAGTCTCTCTTCTGAACCACCCAAATGAGGGAGACCAGAGGCTGCTAGCTTCCCCCAGTTGGGCACATTCATAGAATCTTTGTTATTTATTTATTTGTTTGTTTGTTTATTTGTTCATTCATTCATTCATTCATTTATCTATTTATCTATCTATCTATGTATTTATCTATCTATCCATTCATCCATGTATCTATCTATTTCTTTCTTTCTTTTTTTTTTTTGCAGGGCAATGAGGGTTAAGTGACTTGCTCAGGGTCACACAGCTAGTAAGTGTCAAGTGTCTGAGACTGAATTTGAACTCAAGTCCTCCTGACTCCAGGGCTGGCGCTCTATCCACTGTGCCACCTAGCTGTCACCTCATAGAATCTTTGTAAAGAAATGTGGGTTATTTTTCTGAACCCCACAGCCTACTGAATAAATCTTCTCAGTGATATCCTCATTCTAGTGATCATCCAGCCTCTTCAGGGAGCCTTCTAGTGATGAGCCGCTCATTACCCCAATTTGCAAATATGACAACCAAGGTACAGAGAAGTTAATTATTTGCCCCCAGGTCCCACAGTAAGTGACAGAGCCAAGATTCAAATTCAGCTCCTCTGAGTACAGATCAGTGCTCTTGCCTTTATAGCCTCTATTTTAAATACCCACTTAACATTTGAGGAAACTGAACCCCAGAGAAGGGAATAGACTTGCCCCAGGTTATAGAGACCATTATGGGCAAAGCCAAGATTAGAACCCAGGTTCCCTGACTTCCAGCCTTATGCCCTTCTTCAGACCCTACACTTTGCCTTCTTTAGGCCTAGTGTCAAGACCCTCCAGGGGCTGGGTGGGATGGTTTGGCTTGGTAGGTTTCTGGGGGCCCAGGTCTAGGGGGAGGGGCACAGTTTGTCTCTGTCAGTCCCTGCAGCTGTGTGCTGTTGCCATGGTTACTCTGTACCCAGAAAAAAATGCACTTGTCCTCTCTCACTGCCTGGGTGGGTGGCAGCTGGGGAGACAAGGACCACAAGCAGTGTATATACATGCACACGTGTGTGTGTGTGTGTGTGTGTGTGTTTATGTGGAGCTTCTTGCACATATTTGCAGATGTAAGTGTTTTTGTGGATGTGTGTGTACATTTTTGTGGCAGTGTACATGAAAGCATGTGCATCCAAACCTACGAGTACAACAGTGCATGTTTCTGTACACATCTGTACATGGAGGGGGCGGAATTCAAGTGTGGCTCTTTTACACTAACCCATTAAGGGCTGAAGGGAACACACTCCATATAAGGCAGTCAAGTCCCTCAGACCAAGGACCCACCCAACGTTTCGTGCTTTTATAAACTGTGAATGGGCCGGTCCGTGTCTGAAAAGGGCCATCTCTTACACGGAGTCACAGCATGGGAGGCTTGGGAGGGACCTCAGGGTCTCTCTAGTCCAGCATATGGAAGAAAGCAATCCCTACTGTGACATTCCTGACGAGTGGCCCCCCAGTCTCTCCCATCCCACTTTGGGGCAGCCAGAACTCTTACAAGTTTTTCCCATCAAGCCTAAGGTTGTCTCCTTGCTCTTGATGCTCCCTACTGTGAACAAACAGAAAAAGTCTGGTTCTTTGAAAACAACTCTCAGGTTCCCCCTGAATCTTCTCTCCTCCAAGCTAAATATACTCAGTTCCTTGAACCAATGCTGATATAACACAGCCTCTGGACCTTCCATCGTCCTGTTTGCCCTCCTCTTGATCCTCTCCAGTTTACTGATGTCCTTTGTAAACCACAGTACCTGGAACTGAGCAAGGGCAAGAACAATGCAACTATTGCCTTCCTATTCCTGGAAGATCCTCTTAACAAAACCCAAGGGCCAGTTAGCTTTTGGCTGCTAACTCATGAGAAGCTCAAAGTCCCTAAGAAACCCCCAATGTTTAGCAGAATAAATGCTGTCTGACCTCACCTCCCCCATCTTCTTCTTGTGAAATTGATTTTTTTACCCAGTTACAAGATTTTACATTTATCTCTAATGAATTTCATCTTAGATTCCACCCAGTTCTCTAGCCTGCCTGAGAAGTGTCTATAAACTGATTCTGTTATTCACTGTTAGCTCTCCCAGTTTAGGTCATTTCATGCTTGATAAACATACCATCTATGTCTTGATCCGAGTCATTGAAAAACTTAAACAGAGCAAGGCTAAGCACAGATCCCTGGGGTACCTATCACACTGCCATTGAACTGTTAACAATCCCTCTTTGAGTCCCTCCATCCAACCATTTCTGAATCCATAGGATTATGTTACTGTCTAATCCACATCTCTCTATCTTCGCCACAAGAATAGTCTTGAAGTTCTTTACCAAGAGCTTTGCCAAAATTTAAGTAAGCTTGGGGAGCGGCTAGGTGGCACAGTGGATAAAGCACCAGCCCTGGATTCAGGAGGACCTTCAGCACTTCTGACATTCTTTTCACAGAACCATGCCACACTCTCATGTTTATCTTCTTTTATCTGGTATTGCTTCCATCTTTTGTATGTTTTCTTCCAAAAAAAATCTTAGTTGGTTAGTGAGTTCCCTGTGCATCCACATCAATCTCATCAGACAAATTGCCACTTCAGTGTCTCTGCTACCCAAACCTCACATCCTATACATTCATCAAATGGAATGAGGAAACTCAAACTGCCCTTGTAACTCATCAAAACCTAAGTAGAACTTCACAAGCCCATCATCAGTCAGTCAATCAACTAGCATTCTTTACACCTACTATGTGTCAGGCATTGTGCTCCACACTGGGGATGCAAAGAAAAGCAATCAATCAATCAATCAATCAACCCAGGCCCAACTCTCAAGGATCCCACAATCCAAAAGAGGTGACTACATGCCAATGACTAGGTACAAACAAGATATATATGGAATAAATTTGGAGTAGTTTCTGAGGAAAGGTACTGACATTAAAAGGGTTCTTGGGGGCAGCTAGGTGGCACGGTGGATAGAGCACCAGCCCTGGATTCAGGAGGACCCAAGTTCAAATCCAACCTCAGACACTTGACACTTAGTAGCTGTGTGACCCTGGGCAAGTCACTTAGCCCCAATTGCCTCGCCAAAAATAAAGGGGGGGGTGGTTCTTAGAAAGTTGTTGTAGAGGTTGGGACTTGAGCTGAGACTTGGAGGAAGCAGGGAAGTCAGGAGCAGAGATGAGGAGAGAGAGTATTCTAGTCATGAGGATAGCCAGTGGACAAGTTCCTGAGTGCGAGGTGAACATACCCTGTGACTACTGTGGTTTCCCGAAGATTGGACAAACCCCTTCTCTGTTCTCATCCTTCACCTTCAATGAAGATCTCCTCCAGGGAGGAAGAATCAGGCCTGAACTGATAAGGTTTTGAAGACCACTCACTGGGGTAACAACCAGATTAGGGAAACACAAGGTAGATACACCAGGGGCCCATGTGTCTGAGGATCCTCAAGGCAGCTCCTCCTTCTAGCATCTGCAGCTGGATGTCCCCCTGACCAAGATCCCAACTCTGCCATGTCTAAGACTGGATTCATCACATTCCCCCCCTCCCCGCCCTGTCCCATCCCATGCCAGCACTTATTTCCTCTTGACTTTCCTATTCAGTTGTGGGCTCCACTATTCTCCCACTCATCTAGGCTTGTGTGACCTTAGACAAGTCATCTTGCCTCTTTGGTTTTGTTTCTGCAGCTATAAAATGAGGGAGTTGAATAATAATAGGTAACATTTCTATAGCATTGTAAGATTTTCAAGACACCTTACAAATATTATACTATATTATCTTCCCAACCACTCTGGGAAGTAGGTGCTATTAATATCTCCATTTTACAGATGAGGAAACTGAGGTAGATAGAAATTAAGTGAGTTTCCTAGGGTCATGGACCTAATAAGTATCTGAGGCAACATTTGAACTCAGGTCTTCCTGATTCCAAGTCCAGCCCTCTATCCACTGGATCATGTAGCTATCTTTGCTTACATTGGTACTTCAAGTATTTGACATTCTGTTAGGGGTGGTTACCTATTCTACTGATGCTTGTGGCAGATTCTCTGACTTTAGGGATGGTCTTAGGGAGTTACTGTGGCTAAAAAATGAGGTCATTATCTTGGGACAAATTTAGTGCTGAGCCTCTTTTTCTCAGTTTATCCCACACCCCTGCTATGAAATTAGAAGGACAAGTATTAATGACCTAATCCAATTTCCCTTCCTCCCTTCTGAACAGAAGTGGAGGACTATGGGTATAGAGCATTACATATACTCTAAGACTTGGTTGATGTATTGCATAGTTTTGTTGAACTGCTATTTTTCCTCTTTGTTCTTTGTTATGGGATGGCTCTCTGGGGAGGAAGGAGAAGTATATTTGTAAATGAAGGTGATGGAAAAACAAAAGGTATTGGAAACATTTTTAAAATAAAAATAATTTGAGAGATAAAGTTTAGAGGAGTTGTACAAAGCCACACTATGAACCAGGTTGAGAGCCAAGGGCTCTTCAGGCTCCAAATGTTATTCAGCCTCCAAGCTAATCTCTTTGTCTCCAGTATCTCTCTGTGCCAATACATTTTTTTTTTTTTTTGCGGGGCAATGAAGGTTAAGTGACTTGCCCAGGGTCACAACAGCTAGTAAGTGTCAAGTGTCTGAGGCTGAATTTGAACTCAGGTCCCCCTGAATCCAGGACTGGTGTTTTATCCACTGGGCCACCTAGCTGTCCCTGTGCCAATCCATTCTTCGCCCAACTAACCATCCAAGTTATTCCTCTGGATGGCTCTGAGTATGCTATTCAATCAATCAATCAATCAATCAATCAATCAATCAGTAAGCTTGAATGTGCCAGGCCTGTGCTAGATGCTGGGACTACAAGCACAAAATTATAAAATAATTTTAGTTGTACTTAACAAGTTAGTTAAACACAAGTTAATTTGGGAAGGAGGGAACTAGCATTCTAGGGATGGGGGGGGGTCAGGAAGGGCTTCACGAAAGCTTTATCTTTTTTTTTTTTTTTTTGGTGGGGCAATGAGGGTTAAGTGCCTTGCCCAGGGTCACACAGCTAGTAAGTGTCAATTGTCTGAGGTTGGATTTGAACTCAAGTCCTCCTGAATCCAGAGCCGGTGCTCTATCCACTGCACCACCTAGCTGCCCCATGAAAGCTTTATCTTGAAGGCAAAGAAGGGCTCTACAAGCTATTTCAGAGGAAGGAGTTCATCCCAAGCATGGGGGAACAGTCAGTATAATGACATGGTGACAGGAGATGGAGAATCGGGTGGAAGGCTAGTCTGGCTGGATCACAGAGCCCAGGAGGTATAATGATGTCCAATGAGGTCAGAAAGGTAGGATGAGGCCAGGTGGTGAAGGGCTTTAAATGCTAAACAGGGCAGTTTATATTTGATACCACAGGCAATAGAAAGTCCCTAGAATTGTTTGAATAGGGGAGTTTTGTGGTCAGATCTGTGTTTAAAGAAGATTACTTTGGCAGACCGCATAGGACAGGCTGGAAGGGGAAGAGACATGAGGCAGGGAGACCAATTAGGAGGCCGGTACAGTAATCCAGGTGAGAGCGATGAGGGTCAGAAATAAGGCTGGGGCAGTGTGAGTAGAGAGTAGAGGGTCAGAAGTGAAATGTGTTATGAAGGTGGAAATGGCAAGATCCAGCAGTTAATTGGATCTGTGGGGTAAGAGTAAATGAGAAGTCCAGAATCAACGCCAAGGTTAGACATCTGAGCCAGGAATAAGGAAGTTTGAAAGAGGGGAGGATATTTAGGGGAAAGGATAATGAAGAATTCAATTTTAGTCATATTGAGTTTAAGGTATCTCTAGGACACTCAGTTTGAATGTCCCCTAGGGACCTGATGATGTGAGACTAAAGTTAGGAGAGATAGCTGAGCTGGATAGGGCTCCATCTGCATAGAGATTATGGGTCAACCCATGGAGCCAATGAGGGCACCAAATGAGAGAGTGCAAAGGGAGGAGATGAGAGAGCCTAGGAAAGAGTCTTGGGGAACAGAAAGGAAGTGTGATATAGATGATGGGCTAGCAAAGGAGACTGAGAAGAGTGATCAGAAGGTCTTCTCTGTTTTCCCAAATGCAAAACCAAGAGAGACGTATCATGAAAACCCAGAGAGGAGAAGGTGGTCAACAGTGGCATTCAAGGGCCTCTCTCATTTGAATCTATCCTGTCTTATGCCCCCATATTGTTATAACATTAGTTATTGACCCCAAATTTGGCATCAGAGGACTCGAGTTCAAATCCTGCCTCTGATAGCCATGTGACTTTGGGCAGCCACCTAGATTATCTTGCCTTCAGCTTTCTCAGCTATAAGATGTCGGGATTGCACTATGGTCTCAAAGGTCCTGTAAAGCTCTGAATCCAGTGGTCTCAGATACCCTGGACTCTCATCCACTAAGAATTTTCTTTGCCCCCACCTCTGTGACTTTGTAATGCATGGCGCAGTTGAAATAGCCCTAGGCTTGGAATCAGGAGTCCTGGATTCTGGTCCCCAGCTTTGGTACTAGCTCATTGTGTGACCTTAACTGTAGTCATTTCCCTTCCTCTGTGGCCTCAGTTTCCTCCTTTGTAAAATAAGGTTGGAGTAAATGATCTCTGACGTCTCTTTCAGTTCTGAGACTTAAGTCCCAACTCTACTCCTTCTCTCAAGGTCCAACTTCATTTCCAGGAAAAGTCTCACCCATGAAACCTTTTGTCAGAATGCCATAAAGTGCTTAGTACCAGTACCATGGATGTGTTCAGTTGTTTCAGACGTGTCCGAATCTTTGTGATCCCATTCGGGGTTTTCTTGACAAATATACTGGAAAGGTTTTGCCATTTCCTTTGTCAGTGTATCCATTTTGTCAGGCAATCACAGGTGAAGTGATTTGCCCAGGGTCACACAGTTAAGGAAGTGTCTGTGGCTGGAATTGAACTCACATGTTCCTAACTCCAAGCACAGTGCTCTATCCACTTAGTTGCATTGCCTTTATGGTAGACTTGGGAGTACCTACCATGTTTTCTTTTAAGTTATTATCTGTTTCCTTTGCATTTCCGGGCAGTAGCTGACTTTTTTTCTCCCATGCCCCAAGCACAGGATGGGTTGGGCGCACACAATAGCTGTTTGATAAGCATTTGTTGCTTGGTATTGAATTCCAAACTGACTCATCTTTCCTCCAAAGCCAATGCTATGAATTTCTTTATGGAGGGAGTTTGTGCTTCTGTCAATCAATCAACATACATTTATTAAGCACCAGTAATGCCAGGAACTGTTCTAGGTGCTGGGGGCTACAATGAAATCAACCAATGGCATGTGACCTAGAAAGAACACTGGGCTGGGAATCAGGGAGATTTGGTTTAAGCCCCAGCTCTGCAGTTGATTCACTCTCTGGTCCTCATTTTCCCCAGCGTAAATTAGAGATTATAATACTCACTCTGCCTACCTCCCAGGGGTGTTTAAGAATCAAATGCACTCATAGTATCATAGAAGTGGAGCCAGAAAAGTGGTCAGGAATCATCCAGTCTAGTCCCATCCCCTCATTTTATAGCGGAGGAAACTAAAATTCAGCTTAGGAGAAGTGACCTTGGGGTCACAGGTAGCAAATGGCAAAAGTATGATTCCAGTTCGGGTCCTGGGACTCCAAATTCAACAGTTCCCACTCCAACATATTAGCACCCTTGTCTGAAAAGTGTATTACAAGGATCCACCAGTCTTTCATGTGTGTATGTTCTGTCTCCCTATTTAGGCTGTGGGTCTTTTTGTGGCCCACCAAAAATTCTAGAACCTCTATGTCTTAGAATCACAAAATTCTGGAGTCTTGGATACTTAGAAGCCTAGAATCTTAGAATCATTGAATTTTAGTCTCAGCAATTTAGAAGGACTCAGTATTGGATCACTGGATTCTAGTCTCAGAATCCAAGAGCTGGAATATCCCTTAAAAGTCATTGAGTGTCATTTTATAGATTAATAAACTGAGTCCCAGGAAAAATTGGTGCTTTGTCCAAAGGTTGAAGGGAATTAAATAGTAGCTTACCTGGGACCAAACTCAGACAAGAGCTCAGACCAGCAGAGTGCACTGTGTCTCAAAGACACCCATAATCCCCACCTTCAAAGAGATTCCAGCATAGTTGGTGAGACCCAGGTAACACCCATGAAATAACTAGAGAATAGTCCAAGACAGGATGTAATTAAATGTTAGATTGTGGGGTACTGATTTCACCCATGGAGAGCAGTGAGTGCAGTGAGCTCCCCGCCTCCCAGTTAGATGTGGAGCCACCTCGGGTGTATATTTTCTATCTCCCTGGTTAATAGAGGGACAGCATAACTGTTAATTTGTGACGGGCCCCAGGTTGTTTGGGAGGAAACTAAACAATGGGTGACAGACAGCTTTGGACTCTCATCTCTCCAGGGAGTGGAGGCGTGGGAATGAGAGGAGAAAAGCAGGAATGAGTCAGAGAGTAAAAGAAAGAACCCAGGGATTAAGTTAGTTAAGAGGAGGACTCCAGCCCGGTGGGGAAGGTGAGTTAGGCTGACTGCCCATGAAGAGCAATTTCAGAAAGACATCTTGGGGGTGGGAATGGGGGTGGGGGTGGGGGCTGAAGGGCTCCAGCTCAGGGCAATGAGAAGTGACTGGAGAACTGTCTTTGTGTCCTCAGAATCCAAGGAAGCTGAGAGGGGCCCAACTAGAAAGGAATACAGATTCTATGTGAGATCAGTGTTCTCAGAGATTAGCTTCTGTCCCTAACCTGTGCACCTGTAGTTTGCTCACCTGTGTTGCTTGTATCCCAGAATCATCCAAACAGAGGAAAATAGGTTCCCATACCCTAAACAACAAGCCAATTGTGTGCTGGTTGATGACTTGTGAGTGAGGAAGGGAAACAGAGTGAATGAAGGGTCAAGGGTCAAGGGGTCCTGGTTTTCAAGAGGCAAAGTTTCTAAAGGAGACCTTCATTTGGGTCCTGGGGAGGTGACCAACTGGGAGTGTCTTGTTTAGCAAGCCCTCCCCCCCCCCTTCTCTGGTTTCCTCAGCAGACACTTGGGTGGCTGAGCACCAACTTTATAAAATACATATTGATGTTAATAAAAAAACACCACCATGTACCTGATAATCCAACTCATTAAATTTAATGGGCTGGTTATTCCCGTTAAATAAACATCAACTAATTATGAAAAACATATTTGCTGAAGTCTGACTATGGAATAGATGAACCAATTACATGGTTATTAAACCTGGAAATACACTTAGTAATAAAGTAGAATTTAAATAACCCACAGGCAGGGTCTTATTAAATGTTGATTCTGTTCATATTTGGGAGTGCTCGAGTCAGAGAGGATTTCTCCCTCCTCCCTCCTCCCTCCTCCCTCCTCCCAGTTCTCCTTCTAGTCTTCTCAGAGCTCAGAGAAGGCCTCCTAGTCCATGTGGCTTCATTCCATTGTACAAATGGAACAAAGGACAAATTCTCCTCATTCAAAAAGGAGAAATAATGGGGCCTGCTAAGTCTGAGGCACAAGCAGACTCACTGAGAAGGTTTCTTTTGCCAGAGAGTCCCTCTGACCAATAATTAGCTGGCCTGATCAATCAGAAGCACCAGTCAGTTGAAGGGTTCCTGAGGCTGACTCCGGGGATGCAGCCAATTACTACAGTGAGTGTGACTCACAAGCCTCACCCAAGGTGAGTCACCAAAGGGCTGATCTGCTGGGGCATTCCTTAAGTCCCAACTCCTTGTGATCCTCCTCAGGATTGTGTGCAAAAGGAAATGAGGAATAGGAGCTGACCCAGGGCCACAAGCCCACCCCCAGCCAGAGATATTTTAATTATTTATTTTCAATGAACAAAAATTGATTTTCCCTCCCTGCCATTTCCCCTCAGCACAGAAAAAGAAGGAAATACAAACTCTACTAACAAATATGTATAGTTAAGTAAAACAAATTCTGGCACTTCCTGTGCCCAAAAAAACACATGTCTCATTCTGCAAGCTGAGTCTATCACCTCTCCTTCAGGAGGGAGGTAGAATGCTTCTTCATGGCTTGGTCTTTATATTGACCTGTCAAGTTAAGCCAGGCACTGTGCTAACTCTTTCAGAGTTGTAAGTCTTTTTTTGTTTTTTGGGTTTTTTGGTGAGGCAATTTGGGGTTAAGTGATTTGCCCAGGGTCACACAGCTAGTAAGTGTTAAGTGTCTGAGGCTAGATTTGAACTCAGGTCCTCCTGAATCCAGGGCTGATGCTCTATCCACTTCACCACCTAGCTGACCCCAGAGTTCTAAGTCTTTACCCTATTGTTGTTATTGTTATCAACTATTCTCCCAAGAGGGCAGCTAGGTGGCACAGTGGATAAAGAAGTGGCCCTGGATTCAGGAGGACCTGAGTTCAAATCCAGCTTCAGATACTTGACACTTAACTAGCTGTGTGACCCTGGGCAAGTCACTTAACCCTCATTGCCCTACAAAAAAAAATATTAATAATAATAATCAACCATTCTCCTGGTTCTGTTCACTTCACTCTGCCTCCATTCATGCAAGTCTTTCCAGGTTTCTCTGAAATTATGCCTTTTATCTTTTTTTTTCTTTTTTGGTAGGGCAGTGAGGGTTAAGTGACTTGCCCAGGATCCCACAGCTAGTGAGTGTGAAGTGTCTGAGGCCAAATTTGAACTCAGGTCCTCCTGAATCCAGGGCCAGTGCTTTATCCAGTTTGCTACCTAGTGGCCCCCACCTTTTATCATTTCTTAAGGCACAATGGTATTCTATTACATTCACATACCATAGTTTGTTCAACTACTCCTCTGTTGAGGGACCCCTCCCCCTACTCAGTTTCTAGTTCTTAGCCACTACAAAAAAAAGTTGCTATAAATAATTTTGTAATATGGGTTTTATTTGATTTCTGTGGGGTACAGGTCTAGTAGCTGTAGCCCTGAGTCTAAGGGTATGCACAGGTTAGTGGAGTTTCAAAGCTGCCTAGGACCCAAGGGATTATCTAGTTTGGCCTTTCATTTTATAGCTGAGGAACCAGAAGCCCCAAAAGGGGTGGAGGGAGTAACTTGCTCTGTCACAAAGCCATATAAGAGCAGAGCTTCTGGTGAACACTGGGCCCTGGGAGGGGGAGGGGGCAGCAATAATAGTTGGTAGGAATAGCAGATCTTTTCAGTCAGCTGAAAAAGGACCCTTCCCCAGGCCTGTTAGTCTGGTTTTTGTATTTTTGTTGTTTAAATAGGGAAGAGCTACAGTTGGTACCTCAGAAGCCTTAAGTTCCAACTCCAAAGGGCCATAGGATAGATGGAGACCTCTGACTTTTCCTGAGACCTAAAATCACCTTACCAATGGTATGATATACTGGGAAAAGACCTGAGTTCAAATTCTGCCTATGGCAACCTCTAACTTCATAACCATGGGCAATTCGATTCTCATTGAGCCTTATTTTCCTCATCTGTAAAATGGGGATGATAATACTTGACAGGTTTAGCTACTTTACCAGGTTAGAGTGAAGAAAGTGCTTTGTAAATGTTTTGTTGTCGTTGTTGTTTGGGGGGTGGGGGTGGGCAGGGGAATGAGGGTTAAGTGACTTGCCCAGGGTTACACAGCTAGTAAATGTCAAGTGTCTGAGGCCAGATTTGAACTCCAGGACTGGTGCTCTATCCACTGCACCACCTAGCTGCCCAGTGCTTTGTAAATGTTAAAGTATTATGTAACTAGGACTTGTTATAATGATGATAATAGATGGGAGAACCGGGATCAGCACCCCAGGTCATTTTGGCTTTCTCTGCCCCAAACCCCACTCCCCACCCTACTTAGACAGAAGACCCTCAGAAGGAGAATGACTTAGAAGATGTCTCGTGGCATAGATTGCAAAATCAGGGCTGGTTGTAAGCACACACGAGACTAGGGTTACCTACAATGGTGGGATTCCAGGATCCTGCAGGAATTGAGCAATCACAGAATCTATCATTAAGAGGATCTCCAGAGCCATCCAGTCTAGCCAATCCTGAACAAGCTCTCCTGGACAACATCCCTGACAATTGCTCAAATGCACATACTCCAATGCTCAGTATTTGCTTAAATACTTCCAGTGAGAGGGGAGCTCACTACCTCTTAAGGCAATCCAATGCACTTCTGGAGATCTTCAATTGTTAGGAAGTTCTTCTTTGATCATGTGGAAATCCATCTCTCTGCAGTTTCTACCCATTGCTCCCATTTCTGGTCTCCTTCTTCTTTGTCCCAAGGGTTCTTTAAAAGCCTAAAGATAAATTAATGTCATTTTTCACTGTCTGGTTTTCTCCAAGCTTTATGATGTCCAGAATGGAACAAAAGACCCCAGGTATGGTTTGACCAGGTATGTATGACAGGATACAGTGTGATTGTCACCTTCCTTAAAGCTAATTCTCAAACACTGACCATCTCTCTCCCTTCTGATCCTCGGGAACTGTACCCATTCTTGTGACTTCAATTTTCATACATCTGCTATGCTAAAAGAATTAAAAATTAATATCTTCTCTTTTCTTATAAGAGACAGCTAGGTGGTGCACTGGATAGAACGCCAGGTCTGGAGTCAGGAAGATTCATTTTCCTGAGTTCAAATTCAGTATAAGATCAAGCTAATGCCATCTCTTTAATTGAGTGCTAGACATTTATGGTTCATTTGAAAAAAAAATCTGGGGGTCTTAGTGGAATGCAACTTCAAAACAAGTCACCAGTGACAACCACAAATGCTAACACAATCTTGGAATATATATATATATATATATATATATATATATATATATATACATTTATTTGTTGTTGTTGTTGGGGCAGTGAGGGTTAAGTGACTTGCTCAGGGTCACATAGCTAGTAACTGTCTGAGGCCAGATTTGAACTCAGGTCCTCCTGAATCCAAGGCTAATGCTTTATCCACTGCGCCACCTCACTGCCCCTGGACTATATGTTAAGAGACAGTGTGTCTAGAATGAGGGAGGTGACTCCAGCTAGGTTTAACCAATGGATTACCACCTTCCTCATTCTATACTATATTAATAGGTGTGTGTGAGTATATATGAGGTTGAATTGGAATAAACAGTCTTGAAGGTGTCTTCAACCACTAGTTTCTGCCTATATCATTCCCTTTCCTTGTCTCTGGTCTTTGACATATATTGACTGTGTTACCTGGAGCAAGTCATTTAACCTTGAAAGTGCTAACCTGCTTTGGTAGAGGGGTTTCCTCTACCAAACATGTGAGAGTTCTCTACACTAAAGGGATCACCAGCTCCATTTGCCATGCTTGAAGTTTCCAAAGCACTAGCTCATCTGCTCCTTCTGACAGCTTTGGGAGGTAGACTGGGCAAGAATCATTGTTCCCATTTAACAGAGAGATTCTGACAAGTAAAATTCCCTGTGTGAGGTCACACAGCTAGAACCTAAGTCTCCTGACTCCAGATGAGGCTCCCTATGGGTGCCTCAGTAAGTCCTCCATCCCCCAGACCCACCAGGATAAGACAGGAAGGAGCTCCTCCTTCAGGTGACACATCCTTTGGGAAGCCCTCCTTGACTGTCCCAGCTGTTGGCTCTCTTCCCCTCCTCAAAATGTCATCATACAAGGTGCCTGGATTTCCCCTTTGCCTGAACAAAACAAAAATCAAACATGGGATCCTATCTTATAATACGTTTCCATGTGTCTCGTGCTCACTCCCCACCATCCCTGAATAGAATCTGAATTCTTTGAAGGCAGAAACTTTTGCATGTTTCCCCCCAACTTTATATACCCTTCCAGTGCCTCCTGCAAAGTAGGTAATAAATAAGTATTTGTCGAATCCAATTGACTGGAATTGACTGAGGCTTCTAGGAGTCAGCAGTGGGAGGTGGGGCTTCCCCTGAGGTTGGGCAATTGATTCTAACAATGACTGAGTTCTTCCCTTTGACTTCCCCGGGCCATCTCATTCCTTATTAAAACAAAACGAAAACCAAATAGAAACACTGACTGCACCATCACAGCAGAAGGGAGCTTGGCTAGGACCCAGGAGACCTGGGTTGGACTCCTGACTGTTCCTTTCTCTGTGGCCCCTCTCCTAGCCCCTCAAAGAGAGATCATTGTGGAGGGTGGGCTAGGAGGTGGGACGAGGCCTCTCTCAAACAGAAGGGATTTTCCCAGGATCCTATGCTTTAGGATGCTTGGGGTGTTCCAGTGCATTTGAGAAGCCCAGCCCCCACTTGGGCAGCAATAAAGGGAGCCCTACCTCTGTGATTCATCACACAGTTCCTGTCCTTGTCCCTGGTCAGCCAATGACCAGCATGAAGTCTGAAAACAGGGCAGGGGGACAGGTGGCCTGTGTCCTCAGATTACAAGCTGTTATTTGGTCAAGTCACTTAACCTCTGCGGGCCTCGGTTTCCCCATCTGTAAATTGGGGAGAGCACCTTAAAGAGCTAGAGGAGTGATTATTATCACAATCATTCCTTAGCTGGAATTCACTTCCTACTTGCTCAGATTCTGCTCTCTCTGTCCCTCCAAGATACTGGGAGCTCTCACCCGATGACTCCCAATTCCTCTATGGTGCTTTGTCCACCTCACTGTCTATCATACTCAGTGGACTAACAGGATTCTCTAAATTTCTGTCCTGGTCCCTCCCAGCCTGGCCCCATATGCGGCAATCTACAGCTGATGTTTGTTGTTCAGTCATGTCTGACTCCCTGTGACCCCATTTGGGATTTTCTTGGCAGAGATACTGGAGTGGTTTGCCATTTCCTTCTCCAGCTCATTTTACAGAAGAGGAAACGGAGGCAAACAGGGTGAAGTAACTTGCTCAGCTAGTGTCTGAGGCTGGATTTGAACCCATGTCCTCCACATTCCCGGCTTGGTGCTCCATCCACTGTGTTGCCTAGCTGCAACCCCACCCCCACTGATGTTTACATAGAGTTTAATAATTCCGCATCTGACCCTCGAAATCCTGCTTGGTAAGTAGGGGGCTGTAGGTTTATTAATTGATGAGGAAACAGGCTGAGAGAAGTTAGATGGTCTTCCCAGGCTCCTTAGAAATAAGGGAGAATTCAATCAGGCCTTCCTGACTCCGTGGGAGCATTCCTGGTGAGGTCTGAGCCCAGCCCTGACAGGAGAAGACAGAGTCCCTAAGAGGGGGGGCTTCCCCTTCCCGGAGGCAGCAAGAACCACGATGGAAAGGCTGAACATTTTGGAGTCAGGGTACCTGCCCAGGAACTCTATCTCTGCGATGGCTTGTCAGTGTGACCGTGGACAAGCGACTTAAATTCCCTGGCCTTCAGCTTCTCATCTGTAAACACAATGGGATCAAGCCACCTCTTTCCACTCTCCATCTAATTCTAGCATCCTCGGGATGAGGACCAGTGGTCCTTTAGATGTCATCTGCTCTGGTCCCTCTCATTTGACGAAGTTGGGGACTGAAGCCTAGAGAGGGGGACAAGCTTGCCCAAGGTCACACAGCTGGGTTCAGAACCCTAGTCGGGGCTCCTTGTGTTGACTTCTAGGTCTATTAAAATCCTAAATTGTGAGGACTCCCTAGAGAAATGCCTCTGCTTAAAGAGCCTCCCCTCCCCCTCCCTAAGGCCTGGAAGGGAGTGGGAGAAGGAGGAGAGTGGCTGCCACTAGAGCCGGGATATTATTGTGTTTGAATAACAATAGCTCCTTTAGCATAAAGAAATTGCCTTCTTCCAGCCGCAGGGAAGGCATTTCATGCCAGGGAACCGAGCAGGGGGGGAAGGGGGAGGGAAGGTGCACCACACACCCCAATTAAACTGAGCTGCTGTAGCCCTCCCCCCCCCAACCCCGGGCTCTGGGGAGCCTGGGCTCTACAGAGACCTCCAGAGATGGGGCCAGCGGTGCCCATGCCAGCTGGGGCCCTGGCAGCTGAGACGCCCAAGCAGAGGCCTCCATGAGCCACAGCCATTTACAAAGTTGTCCCTTGGACAATAAGCATCCCTGGCTTTGCTTGGAGGCTGCTTTCTACTGGCTAAGCAATTTCCCTTGTGATGTGGCAGGGTCCTCCCAGCAGCCCCCAGCCTCTCTCGAAGCCTTTTAATTCTAATGCCTTTCCTAGGAGATTACCTTCGATTAATCCTGGCTAAGTCTTGTTTGTTTATAGTTGTTTGCTCCTCCTTTAGACTCCGAGCTCCAGGAGATTGGGGACTGTCCTTTGTCTTTCCTTGTACCCGAAGCACTTAACACAGTGCCTAAACACAGCAGGCGCCCAATAAATGAGTATTAACTTGGCTGAAGTTCACACTGGAAGTCAGTTTAGGAGTCTCAATTTGAGTTGAGAGACCTGTGTTCCAGTCCCAATCCCATCACTAACGGGAGAGGTGAATCTAGGCAATGTTTTTCTTCTCAGCCTCAGTTTCCTATTTTGTAAAATGAAAGGGTGGGACCAGGTAATATGTAAAAGCAGGGTTTCTTAAAGTTTTTCCACGGGTGACCCCTTCTCCCCAGAGAAATTTTTACTCAATCCCGGCCGGGTATATAGGTCTATAAAATAGGCATATAAACCAAACACTTACTGCCAATTTTTTCACGACCCCCACACTCAGCCAGCTCTGATGTTTTCTGGCTGTAGGTGGAGATGTCAGGAATGCAGGGCTCTTGTCTGCTATTCCTAAAACCACAGCAGACTCCAATCCCTAGCTCCCTGCACCCTGAAGCCTCCAAGGGGTCCCGGAGTGACCTTGCAGGAGTGACCAGTCCTCAAAAGTCCCGACTGACCGGTCCGGCTTTAGGCAATAAACCTGTTCGGAAAAGTTATTCAGCAAATGAAGTTTGTATAAATGAAGCCCGATTTGAAGTGCCCTCAGGGAGTCAGTTATTTCCCGGAGTCCTGTGGGGAAGCCTTTTAAGGCAGAAAATCCCTGACCTCCCAATTTATCTTTTGTGTAAATTCGGATTTGCATGAAATAGGTTTGCTTAAAGCAGGGCCCCCAGGTTTGGAGGATTCGAGGAGGGCCTCAGAGGTAAATCCTCTATTACAATAAGAGAGTAGGTTGAAGGAGCCTGGCTGGTTTTTCTTGGTGAAGTGAAGCTTGGAGGGGAGGAGCTGGGAGGAAGGGATCCTGTGCAAGAAGGGTCGCCAGAGGATTCCCGACTTACTCTGGGAGACTCCAAAGGCCAGAGCCAGGATCAGAGTGAGGGGGTGGGGGGTGGGATGGGGGGGGGAAGAGGGGGGCAGATTTAGGCTTGCCGCTAAGAAGAGTTTCCTAGAAGTGAGAGCAGTTCAACTGGCAGCTGCTGATTCATTAGTAATCAATCAACAAGTGTTTATTAATCATCCATTAAAGATACAAAGGCATTAAAGACAAAAAGGCAAAAAAATGAGGCAATGCTTGTCTTCAAGCTGCTTTTTTTTTTTAATCGGGGAAGACAGAAGGTACTTACAAATAGATGGTGCCTAATAAATGCTTGTTGACCGATCCGAGGTGATTTGGAGTGAGTAGTGAGCTCCCCGTCACAGGAAGTGTTCTCTTGGAAGCTGAATGGCCACGAGGCTGGGATATTATAGAGGAGATGCTGGCATTCAGTAGGAGCTTGGACCAGCCCGGTGAGGTCCCTTCACGGCTCTAAATCCTGTGATTCTACAAGTCTAAAATTTGGAGTTTTCAGAGTCTGTGATGAGGTGATGAAAAGACCAGCGTGTGAAACTCCCCCCACAGTTGACAGCTTGAGTCTCCAGTGTGGTTATGTTTTTGCTTGTATCTGATATGTTAATGGGTAAACAAGGGCAGCCTGTCTGTCTCCCCCAGGAGAGATTAAATAGCTGTGAGATGAGAGAACAGTAAGATCAAAGTGGAACCAGGTTTCCTTGTGGGCCCAGGGAGACGACAGGTAAAGAGAAAGAACAGAATTGAGTTCAGGGAGTCAGGTGAGCATGCCCGGCATGGGGGAGAGGGACATGCAGAGGGAGGAGAAAGACTTCTTTGGGGGAGCCATACATTCAGAGTGGGAGGACCCTCTATTCAACTTTAGTATGTCCCTTACAACCTGTGGCATCTTGGGCAAATTACTTACTTCCCCCTCTCTGGGCCTCAGTTTCCTCATTTATAAAATGAGAGGGTTGGACCAGGTGCTGACCTCTCAGGAGGTCTATTCTGGCTCTGGGTCCTATGATTCTCGGGGCTCTGTATTGGGACTTGTCCACATTCCATGGGGCTGGCCAGAGGATTTCAGACCAAGGGAGGTGTGAAGGAAAGATCTTTAAAGAGATACTTATTAGGGGCTACCTACCTGTGACTACAAATCTTAGAAGTACGGCACCTCTTTTTCTCACCCCCCCCCACCATAACCAGTCACTTGCCTTCTCTTAGTGGTCCTGTCCTGTGTCCCCGCCCCAGTGTCTCTCCCTATTTATACCACAACTGCTCCCAATACCTCTCACCTGGACTATCACAATAGCCTTAGATACTGCCTAGCTGTGTGAACCAGGGCTAGTCCTTGAGTCTGCTTGCCTCTGTTTCCTCAAATGTGAAGTACAGATAAGAATAGTTCCTGTCTCCCAGGATTGCTGTGAGATCAAATGAGATGATATTTGTAAAGCCCTCTGCAAACCTTGAAGTGCTATAAAAATGTTAGCTATTCTAAAACTAATGTGTATATAGTGCCTACTATGTGCAGGCACTGGGATGCAAATAAAAACAAAGGGAAAGACAGTCCTTGCTTTTGGGGAGCCTGAAGTCTTTTGGGGGGGGCAGGGCAATGAGAGTTAAGTGACTTGCCCAGGGTCACACAGCTAGTAAGTGTCAAGTGTTTTAGGCTAGATTTGAACTCAGGTCCTCCTGAGTCCAAGGCTGGTGCTTTATCCACTGCGCCTCCTAGCTGCCCCCTCAATTTCTTTAGTACCCAAACAAGGGTGCTGGGTTATAGGGTCTCTCTGATCCCATTTCTCCTTTCCTAGTCTATGAATCTAACTTGTCCATCAATGTGACATTTGAACCCATAACTGGCTGTGGGCCAATGTGAAGTAGTAAAGTCTGGCCAAGACTGTGTGGCTAATGTGGTGTAACAGGATTCACAGAGGGAAGGGGCCTCAGAGACCCCTGAGTCCAGGGCTTGTTAACCACTTTTTGTGGCTTGGACCCCCTTGACTAGTGAAAGTAAACATAAGTTTTTGCCCATTCAAGGTCATGAAGCCCCTGAAACCTATCTGCACACTCCAGATCTCTAGTCTAAGCCCCTCATTTTATAAATGAGAAACTGAGGTCTGGGGGATTGTGATCTGCCTAAGAGGGTATGGACAGATAATAAGCATCAGTGGGAAGATTTAAACCCAGCTTCTTGAAGTTCAGAGCCAGAGCCCTTTCCACTGAAACACATTGCCTTCCCTTCACAAAGTTTTGGGGCAGAAGGGGAAAGACAGTCAATGAACATTTATTAAGCACCTACTATATACCAAGTGCTGTACAAAGTATTGGGGAAATAGCAAAAAACAATAACCAATCCCTGTTCTCAAGGAGTTCACAGTGAATGTGACAGAACATAGGGGCTGAGAGGTGGTTGGTTCAGTGGATAGACTGCTAGAGTGGAGTCTGGAAGGCCACAGTTCAAATCTGGTCTCACTTACTAGCTGGGTGACCCTGAGCAAGTCACTTAACTGCTATTTGCCTCAGTTTCCTCAATGGTGAAATAAGGATAATAGTAATACCTACGTCCAGGGTTGTTGAGAACATCAGAAGAGATCATATGTGTGATATGCTTTGTACTTTAAATGCGACCCTTAAAAAAACCCAAACCCAGGTATCTCTACTTCTTGGCTGGTTGTTGATGAACATGGCGGATAGAGCAATCCAGGGGCACTTCTCCATTCTGCAGGTCCTGGAAAGAGGCCCTTGGGGTGGGGGTGTGTGGGGGGTGGATTGGACTGCCCATTAGCTGGCAGCATAGTTGCTTGTTGTAGATGACCAGCTGAGAGATGACAAGCATTTCCTACAACAGGAAGATATTCAGCTTCTAGGGAGCATAAACAAAATAGAATCTCTTGCTTATATAATTTAAAAGAAATTCTATGTTTTATTCGAAACAACACTCGACGATCAATTTAAACCCCATTAGACAGGAGCTGAGGGGTAGAGATGACGGGAGGAAGAAGAAACTCCATTCCCAAGGCTATAATCGCAAGAATCACCAGCCCCCTGGGATGACATTGATGACCACTTCCAGACCAATGGGAGGCAGGGGATCAGAAGTGACCGGGCAGAGGCCCTAGAATAGTGTGTGGGCACTGAGCCAGGCACCAGAGGCCAGTGATCTCCCCAGACTGGGAAGGCTCTCCACTAATGTAGAGAGCACGGTGATATGAAAGGCTTCTGAAACATAGGCTGCCTTAAGTCAGGACTCACTTATGCACTTCCTGCAAGGGCAGGCAGTAGTCCCAGGGCTGGGCTGCCTGAGGCCACTGGCACTAATGGGGAGAAGTGATTGCAGCAGTGGTTTGGGTTAGTGGGAACAGAAGAGGCTATCATTGTACCTGAAATAGAGAAGATTTGGCCTTCAGGTGGGGGACAGAGGAAGGAATCTCTGGGATTCTTCTCCCAGACAGCTGTTGTATCAGCTGTGACACAGAGGACACAGCAGAAGAATTCGAATCAGGTGATCTGGGACCATAGCTAGCCTCTGTCCCTTGCTAGCTGTGTGATACCAAGCAAGTCATTTAGCCTCTTTTTAAAATCTCAGTTTCTTCATCTTTAAAATGGAATTAATAATATTTATACTTGATCATCAAGACAGGCTGTGCCAGAGTAACCTTATTTTCTTTTGTGACAGGGTTACCGAACGGATAAATCAAGGGGATGCTGCAGATGGAATTTAGCTAGGTTTTAGCAAAACATTGGATAAATTCTCTCTCACTATCCTTGTTGGAAAAAGTGAAGTGACAGGGACCAGATGGATTTGAACCTGGTTGAATGGCAGGCCTCAAAGAGAAGTCATTAATGGTTCAATGTAGGCTTGGCAGGAAGTCTCCGATAAAGTGCATCAGGGATCCTTGAATATCCCCTTGCTATTTAAAATGTTGATCAATGATTTGAATAAAGGCATGGATGGCATGCTTATCAGAATTCCTGATAAGGAAAGCTAGGGGGTACAGTGGATAAAGTGTTGGGCCAGGAGTCAGGAAGATATGAGTTCAAATCTGACCTCAGATTGGTTGTATGACCAGTCTGGTCAAATCCCTTCACCTCTGTTTGCCTCAGTTTCTTCATCTGCAAAATGGAGATAATAATACTTCTCAGGGTTGTTGTGAGGATCAAATGAGGTAATATGTATAAAGTGCTCTGTAAACCTTACATTGTTATATAAATTCCAGTTATTATTTATTATTGTGAGGAAGCCTAGATGCCTATTTCAGGATCCCAAAATATCTTGACAAGCTGGAATAGTAATTTGAACCTAATAATAATGAAATCCAATCTAGAGAAATGTAAAGTCTTATACTTGGGTTCAAAGAAACAATTTCCAGAGTGTAGATTGAGGGGAGGCATTGTCAGACAGCAATTTGCCTGGAAAAGATCTGAGGGTCTTAATAGACTACAAGCTCAATATGAGTCCAAAGGGTAGTGTAGTAGTCAAAAACCCCACCTGATTTTAGGGTGCATCTAGGGATGTCTAGAGTCCAGGTCCAAAAAGGTGATGGCCCCCTTGGTCTCTGCCTTGGCCTATCTACCCCTCCTTTTCTCTTACTCCCTCTATCCCTTCTTTTTTCTTCCTCCCTCTATCCCCCTTTCTCTTCATTCCTTTCCCTTTCTTTTCTTCTCTCTTCCTCCCTATCCCTCCTTCTCTTTTCCTTCCTCTCTCTCCCTTCCTCTCCCTCCCCCTTTCCCTCCATCCATCCCTAGCTTTGAATCATTATCACATTCAACCCAGGGAACAAAAACAATTATTGGAAAAGATAGGAGGACAAAGCAGGGGCACATATGACATTCTAATGGGGATTGCTTTCTGGTAGGGGTTGGATTAGAAGGCTGCCGAGGCCCCTTTCAATTCTGAAACTCAGTGATCCTGTGATAATACCGCCTCCTAGGACCGTTGTGCGACTATTATCTCTATACATGAGATTGGAATAAGGACCAGCCTTGTGATTTCATTGGTAGAGGGAACCTTCAAGGAGAAACTTCCTTTACTAGGGCCTAACTGCAAGTTCTAGAGAGCTGCAGGGAGCATGGAGAGGTTCAAAGACCCACCCAGGGTCACACAGCCAGTAGTGGTCAGAGGCGAACTCCACGGGGGGTTTGGATGGTTCCAAGGCTAGTTCTTGCTCCACTATACCAGGTTGCCTCTCTACATGAGGTCATGCATGTAAAGCACGTTGTAGCCCACAAAATCCCATGGAGATGTCAGTTATCCTTATACTCTTATGGTTCAAGGCACATTCTATTATTAGTCTCCCTGTTTTCACAACATCCGAATGGGAGCTCAGGAGGGTTAAATGACTCACCCAAAGTCACACAGTCGGCCCTCCAATCCGGATCCTTTCTCACAGACGGTTCCCTACGTTGGCCGGCCAGCTGAGGCCAAGGGGAAAAGGTCCCTAAGCTGGAAGTGATTCTCCTGTTTCCTTTCTGGGACTTAGGGGAGCTTCCGGGGCTGGTGATGTAGCCAGCCCCAGCCTCAGTGAGGATGAGGGGAGAGAAGGAAGGAAGCCAACAAACCAAACACCGAGAGACCAAGGGCTATTTTTACTCTTCAGTAACAATCGCCATTCTGGACTCCAGCCATTGCATTATTTCCCCAGCTCCTTTGGAGCCCTGAGCTGACCCTCATCATTATAATAACCATAACAAAGACAAGAAGAACCCTCATTTCCATAGCACTCAGCGGCTTACAAAGGATTTTCCTCAAGATAACTCCCGGAGATCAGTAGTGAAAGTCTTAGTATCCCAGTTTTAGAGATGAGGAAACTGAGATTCAGAGGATCTAAGCGACTTGCCTTAGGTCACAAAGCTAGTAAGTGCCGGAAGGGAAACTGGAATCCAGATCTTGGGACCAGCAGTCCAGGGTTCTTTTCTGGTTTCTCGGTTAGAAGAACAAATGACTTGTTGCTCTCTATGGGTCTCTAGGTTGTGGTGTCCGGAAACAGAAAGGCCACGATTTAGGATTCCAGGGGTTGCCACCACCACCACCAGGAGCCTTTCTCCCACTTTAAGGACACCTGTGAACAGCAGGGAAAAGAAAAGGTGAAAAAACAAAAAGACAGGAAGAGCTGGAAACCATAGGATGGTGGGGGTTTTGTTTGTTTGCTTTTTGGTGAGGCAATTGGGGTTCAGTGACTTGCCTAGGGTCACACAGCTAGTAAGTGTCAAGTGTCTGAGGCTGAATTTGAACTCAGGTCTTCCTGAATCCACTAAACCACCTAGTTTGGTGTTTTGAGCCTAACCCACTCTGAGGTGACTGATGTTGTTCGGAGCTTACTAAGAAGTCAGGAAGCCTAGGAAAGAGGGAGTCCTTCAGTGCCAGAGAGGCAGGGAAAGACATAGACAGAGATAGAGACAGCATCCAGAGAAAGCTCCTGGTCGTAGAGTAGTGGGATCTTTTGTTTCTGGGTGGCTTTCCTTGTGTACCTTGGGCTTCTCTTGGCCTGTATAAACCCTTAAAGAAGTGCCATGTCCCAAGCCATGTCCCAAGTTGCCCAGGGTGCTTGGATCCAGAGAGCGTGGAAGGGTTTCAGTGGCAGTGGCGGTGACTCAGTTAAGATTAGCAACAGCAGTATCCTTGGCAAAACTTTATTTCATTTTAGTTCCTAATTAACAAGCATTTATTTTCTCTACCTCCCACCCACCCCCAGTTTAAGAGGAAAAGAGAAAGAGAAACCTTTGTAGCAAATATGCAGAGTCAAGCAAAACAAACTCCCACATTGGCCATGCCCCAAAATGTGTGTCTCATTCTGCATCTTGAGTCCATCACCTCTCTGTCAGGAGGTGGAAAGCGTGTTTAATAATAATAGTTAGCATTTATCTAGTGCTTTAAAGTTTACAGAGTGCTTTACAAATATTATCTCATTTATTCTTCACAATAAACTTGGGAGGTGGGGGCCATTACTATTCGCATTTTACAGAGGAGGGAATTGAGGCACAGAGAGGTTAAGGCTCCTAGGATCACATAGTGTCTGAGGCTGGATTTGAATTCAGTTCTTCCTGACTTCAGAGCCTGTGCTCTATCCACTGTGCCACTTAGCTGTGTCTTCAATCCCGGAAGCTTGTTTGGTCTTCAGATTGATCTTGAAACTTTCCAAAGTTTTCTGTCTTTTCAGCATCATTGTTATTGTATAAATTGAACTCCTGGTTCTGTTCACTTAACCCTGTTGACAAAACAGTGCCCCCCACCCTGTTCTTTTGGGCACACCTATTTCAAAGGTCAAAGGGTCCTGGCAGCCAAAGGTTATGAGAAGCTGGATAAACTATTGTATCTGTAATGCTAAGCATCTCTTCCCATCAGGTAGGGAATCAATATGGGGGAGATAGAGGCTTGGGAAGAAACCACTTTGGGAATGAGTTGTGTGAGATAATGCAGGTACCTCAATAGCTGCCCCTAAACAGGGACAAGACTTACCCATAGATCCCTCACCTTTTTTTTGGTACAATGGATTCTTGGGGAGATTCTTAAATCCCCATACTCAAGCTAGAGAGCCAGCAACTCTGCCATTGGATTTGAATCTACTAACCCTACTTACCAGTGCTGCTCTTACTCCTGGATTCTGGACCCTGCCACCCCACCCCCCCCTCCACTTTACTGGTCTATGGTCCCTGCCACAAGCCTTCTGCTCAAATGAATTCCCAGGCTTGTCCTTTCATGGCTGACTCATTTGCATGGGTCACTCAGCATGAGAGGAGCGGTGGAAAAGGAAGGAAGAATGAACACTGTGGTTGTATCTATATGGGCAACCAGGTGGTGCAATGGATAAAGCGCTGGGCCTGGAGTCAAGAAGACCTGAGTTCAAATTTGACCTCAGATACTCACTAGCTATATGAGCCTGGACAAGGCTCATGAGTTCCCTCATCTGTAAAATGAGCTGGAGAAGGAAATGGCAAACCACTCCAGTGTCTCTGCCAAGAAAACTCCAAATGGGGTCGTGAAGAGTTGGACACAACCGAAATGTCTGGACATAAGAACAACAACATGGTCACTGCAGAGGCCAGTTAAATTCGATCCCAGTCAACAAGTATGTACTTCTACTGTGTGTCCATCCTTGTGCTAGGTACTGTAACGATTGGAATGATGCCACCTGCTGGAGACTTACTGTAGAAAAACTCCTCCATGAGGAGAAGGCCTCTGAGGGCAAGCCATGCGGTCAAGGTCCTTGGCGTCAGGAAGTGACGTTTGCTCAAGGGTACTGTCTATCAAGGCTACCAGCCAATCAACTTGAGCAGCCTCCCATTTCTGGGAGGAGGACACAAAGGAGGAAGCAGACGCTGGTGGGACTGTGCTTCCCCTTTGGCTTCAAGACATTGGCATGGTGGCAGGGACCTTCAGAAGTGGGAGATTAGGAAGGCTAGGATTGCTAGGTTATAAGAAATCTCTTCTCAATCTTTATCTTTCTTTTACTATCTTTTTTTTTTTTTTTGGTGAGGCAATTGGGGTTAAGTGACTTGCCCAAGGTCACACAGCTAGTAAGTGTTAAGTGTCTGAGGCTGGCTTTGAACTCAGGTCCTCCTGACTCCAGGGCTGTTGCTCTATCCACTGCACCACCTAGCTGCCCCTTTTACTATCTTTCAATAAACCCTTAAAAAAAAATTCTAAACTCATTTATCAGTGATTTTAGTCAGTTTCCCCCCAAAACTGGTGGGGGGACAGATTAGAACCCACATTTAGAATTTTAAATTACACAGTACTGTGGGGGTAGGCAGGAGGAGTCACCTCTTCGTGCCCTCAGGAATCTAGAATACAGCTGGTGAAGCAAGACTTAGACACCAGGCTTTTAGGCTGAGAAAGCTGGAAGAAGCTATAGACAGTACCTCTCTCAACTCCCTTCATTGTTTAAAAATGCTAGACGCCAAAGAGAGAGGGAGACAGAAAAAGACAGAGAAAGAGAGAAGGGATAGGAGAGAGGGAGAGACAGACAGACAGACAGAGAAGGGAGGGGAGAGAGACCTGGTCAAAGTCAGCTAGGGAGTTGGTGGTAGAGTTGGGACCAGAATCCAGCTGAGCTCACTCCTAGTTTAGGACATCCCACCAGGCTGCTCCTCTTTTGGAGAAACCAAAGGGCTGAGGAGGCTTGACTATAAGAAGAGGCTGGGGTCAGACACACACCAAGATCTTGAAGACCTGGGGAGACCAAATTTAGGGATAGAAGAATAGCTTTGGCTCAGGAACTGGTCATCAGGGAATTTTTCTAGACTGAAGAGACCTTGTCTTTATAGGGTATTCTCAGACTTCAAAGGTCTCCCTTCAAACACTTTCCTAAGGGCATCAACATTGTAAGAACCTACTAGGTGTAGGTGAGCCAAGAGGGAAAACAGTAGTGGATCAGAACAGGTTGAGGAAGGGGTAGAGAATGCCAGCACCTTTGGTCAAACAGCCAAGGCTTTGGGGACTCCTGAACTATCATGGACCCTACCTGTGCCTGACCCCTCCAGTTGCACCAGCAGTCAAAGAAAGGAAGCCCCCTGGATTGCAGCAGACTACAGACTCCCAGGCACTGACCCAGTCTGGTTTCTCAGTTGACACTCACCTCCTGATCACCAACACAGGTCTACATGGGACCCCAGGATCCAGAGCTGGAAGGAGCATAAAAAATATCTAGTTCAACCCTTCCATTTTTTTTTATAGATGAGGAAACTGAGGCTCAGAGAGGAGAAGCAATTCCAGCAGGTAATCAGGTAAACAGGTGAAATCGGGTAAATCAGGTAGAAGATCTTCTGACTTGAAATATTGTGTTCTTAAATACTAGGGTGCTGGCTTTGGAGTCAGCAAGATCTGAGTTCTAATTCCACCTCAGACCCATCCTGGCTGTGTGACTCTGGGCAATTCACTTAACCTCTATAAGAAAACATCCTCAACAATAAACTAAGTGGGTTGGACTTCTTGACCTCTTAGTTTCTTTCCAACTTTAAATCTATGATCTTATGTTCCTTTTAATGAATAACAATAGCAGCCAACATTTATATAGTGCTTACTGTGTTCCAAATGCTGAGTGATTGATAGATTAATTTCCTTAACACTAGGATGTGTGACAGCTGTGGCAGGGAGCTAGGATGCTTGGGTCTTAGCCCTCAGGTGAGTTGCTCGCCCTCTCTGCATCTGTTTCTGTCTCCCACTGGACCTAGGCCCAGGGATTGACTTTTTGACCATGCACTGTCCTTCAAGGCCAGGACCAGCCAGAATGCAAGCACCAGTGAAGCTGTCCTCCCTCCCTCTCTCCTTCCCTCCACCTGAGGGGCAGCGGATGAGAAGATGTGCTTGCAGAAGGGGGCCCCAGGAGCATCAGATGCGGGAAAGAGTCTTCCCCATTCAGTGGCTGGCAGGCCCATTTACCAGGGCATTAACCATGTTAATAGTGCAGCGATGAGCTCTCCTGTAGTGGCAGATATATATATATATATATATATATATATATATATATATATATATATATATATATATATATTTAGTAAAGCAATTGGGGTTAAGTGACTTGCCCAGGGTCACACAGCTAGTAAGTGTTAAGTGTCTGAGGCCGGATTTGAACTCAGGTACTCCTGACTCCAAGGCCGGTGCTCTATCCACTGCGCCACCTAGCTGCCCCGGCAGATATATTTTTAGAAAGACTGAGAAGCTGGGCTGCTGCCTTGGGCAGGGAGAGGGAGATCTGGAGGCTTCCCCTTCTGACCTGCTCCAAGGGCTGCCAGGGACTCCAGAAGGAGGCGCAGAGTGAAGACAGGTACTCCTGGGCCCTATGGAAGGTGTGAGAAAGGGGGCCTGGAGGAAGGTGAGCCCAGCTGTTCTCCTTGGGAATCAGTCTTGGACAAGTTGCTTCCTTTCTCTGGACTCAGTTTCTTCATCTGTAAAATGAAGGGATTGAATCACGTTATTTTAAAGATTCCTCCCAGCTCTTCCAAGGGCCCTTCTAACTGACATTCTGTATTCTAAGGGCCCTCCCAGCTGTGACATTCCCTGTTCTAGGGTCCTCCCAACTGTGACATTTCCTGTTCTAAGGCTCTCCCAGGTGTGACATTGCCTGTCCTAGGGCCCTCCCAGCTGTGACATTCCCTTTTCTAGGGGCCCTCCCAGCTGTGACATTCCCTTTTCTAGGGGTCCTCCCAGGTGTGACATTCCCTGTTCTAGGGGCCCTCCCAGCTCTGACATTCCCTGTTCTAGGGCCCTCCCGGTTCTGACATTCTGTATTCTAAAGTTTCTTCTGTCATTCTAAGATTCTAAAGGGTTGTTTTTGCAGTCGGTCCTGGAGTGGTCGAAAGCGGGAGTCATGATGTCTTGAGACTAAATAGAGGTTCATTGGGAACAGTGGAAAGAACCCCCGACTCTTGACTTTCCCAGGCTTGGCCTCACTTTTGGTCTGGGCATCCTTGGAGGTTAGTTACAGGGATGAGTAATTTTCATAGCCCATTTGATAGTTTATGAAGCCTCCATCTCATTTGCTCCCGAGGGCAGTGAAGACCCCCTAGAGGAGGCATGGATGAGGAGGAATTGTTTGTGCTTTACAGATGAGGCCAAGAGATGTCATGTGGTTTGGAGAGGGTGACATAGCCAGTTATCTACCCCGGTACCAGACATTTCTCCCCAACTCCTCTCAGTTAAGCTGGGACCCTTCAAAGAACATGGTTGGGTCAGTCAGTCAATAACCATTTATTAAGCACCTACTATGTGCCAGGCCCAGTGCTAAGCACTAGGGATTCAAAGAAGGGCCAAAAGACAGTCCCTGCCCTCAAAGAGCTCACAGACTAATGGGGAAGACAACATGAAAACAACTAGGTACAAACGATAAATTTGAAGTAAATAATAGAGACTAGAATTAAGATGGGTTGGGGAAGTCTTCTTGTAGAAGGTGGGATGTTGTTGTTCATCCTTCGTTCTGAAATGGGACCAATGAGGGTGATGTCGACTTACACATGAATTGGATAGAAGTGAGGCAGAGCTGAGCTGTGCAGTGTCAGCTTCACTCTCTCCTCCAGAGTCATCAAAGTCCAAAGACAAGACAAAAGTCAAGGTGACTGGTAATAACCTGGGATGCAGTGGATGAACTTGGGTGGGGTTTTAGCTGGTACTTGAAGGAAACCAGGGAAACCTAAGAGGTGGAGATGAGGAGGGAGAACATTCCAAGCATAGGGGACAGCCAGTGAAAATGCCTGGAATTCGGAGATGGCAGAGACCTCGTCCAACTTCCTCATTTTACAGAGCAGGGAATCGATGCTCCGAGAGGCAAAATGACTTGTCCAAAGTCATAATCTTTGTGTAGTAAGTAGCTTATAGACTCACAGGATTTAGAGGAGGGGGAGGTACCTGTGAAGTCTTCTGTCTGACTCCTTCACTTTAGATTAGAAAATGGAGGCCCAGGAAAGTTATGAGATGGACTCAAGGTCACACAGTTAGTAAATGTCAGAGATGGGATTTGAACTCTATGCTTCCTGACTCCAAGTCTAGTGCTCTGTCTGGGACCTGGGGTAAGAAGTTTCCATAATCTATCACATTCCACTGGTTTTGGACCTTGCTTCTGGGAGCCCTAGCTGGAAGAGGACCTCAGAGGGGTTTAGTGTCCCCCAAGGTGGCCAGTCCATCTGGGACAACTGAGGTGCCCTATCATAGACATAAAGTGAAGGATCTTTGTAGTTTAGCAATCATCTAATCAATTCAACATCTCATGTTACAGATAAGGAAATAAGCCCTGCCCCCCAAAGAAAGTGACTTCCCCAAGGGCACACAATTTGTTAATAATAGACTCAGGGCTAAAATTCAGTCTCTTGACCATATCCAAAGCATTTATTGTGGCTACCAAGTGCCAGGCACTGTTGTAAGTGCTGGAGATGACAAGTGCCTGGAGATGGGAAATGGTGAACCTAAAATATAAGGACAATAAAAATGCCGCTTTGCATGTTATCTCTTCCATTGGACTGTGAACTCCCTGAGATCAGGGATTGCCATTGGCTTCTCTTTCTATCCCTGGGACTTACTAGGCCCTAAATAAGTGTTTATTGAGTGATTGGCTTGTTTTTTCTTTTGGTTGGTTTTTGGTTTTTTTTTTTTTTTTGGTATGGCAATGAGGGTTAAGTGACTTGCCCAAGGTCACACAGCTAGTAAGTATCAAGTGCCTGAGGTCATACTTGAACTCAGGTCCTCCTGAATCCAGGGCCAGTGCTTTATCCATTGCGCCACCTAGCTGCCCCCTCGGAATGTCTTTAAGTTAATGAATTAAGTAAGATACATAGAATTGTAAGGAAAATGAATTATATTGAAATGGTCATCAAAATATTTTTTAAAAACCAAGTTCGTGGACGCTAGCTTGAGAACCCTGATAGATCCAATAGAGAACCACTCAACTGAACGGTAGAGCATGAGGTGAGGTTCCCAGCCTTTGGAGGAGCACAAGCCGTGGTCAAAGAAGGCTGGGGTGTGTGGGGGGGGACTGAAATTCACAGACTAAATTGGTTTCCACGGGATCTGGTCCAGTAGGACCCTCTTTGGCTATTCATTCTCCTCCCAACAACTTTCAACATTCTGAAGCTGCTACTGTATGATCCTTTAAATTCCCTCAATCTCTGAACAGATGACTCCTCTCTGTTTAGAAAATGGTGCCTTTCACTCCCTTTCTTTTTTTTCCTTTTTCTTTCTCTTTCTTTCTTTCTTTCTTTCTTTCTTTCTTTCTTTCTTTCTTTCTTTCTTTCTTTCTTTCTTTTTTTTTTTGCAGGGCAATGGGGGTTAAGTGACTTGCCCAAGGTCACACAGCTAGTGAGAGTCAAGTGTCTGAGTTTGGATTTGAACTCAGCTCCTCCTGAATCTAGGGCTGGTGCTTTATCCACTGTGCCACCTAGCTGCCCCTTTCACTCCCTTTCTTAGCAGCCCCAGGCCAGCCCTCTAAAAAGCAACAAAATGACCTGATTACAGTCTTATGCCACAGCACTTCATAAAAACTAGCCCTTAACCTCTCAACACCCTACTTATCCCCCTCCTCTACAGTGGGGTGAGGGGGGCAGTATATGGTGGTGTCTTAGAATACAGAACATCAGATCTGGAAGGGAACTTATAATTCAGAATTACACCTTACAATAAAAATGATTAGAACATAACAGATGGATGAAAATCATTGATTTTGTGTTTACTATGGTCAAGCACTGTGCCAAGTGCTGGGATAGGAACACTTTGCAAGACAGTTCCTGACAACAATGAACTTACAATCCAGTCAGGAAAGGAAAGGCAGAGGCAGTGGTGGGAGCCGGGGAAGGGGGCTTTGTTTTGAGAGGTCCTGGGAGGGTGGAGGTGGCCAGCGCTTCAAACTCAATGTGGTCCAAGCTGGGCTTATTCTCTTCCCATCCCCCACCCCCAACCTCTTCCTCCTCCTGATTTCACTCCTGTCTGTGGAGTTGCCCTTTTACCCAGTCTCCCACATCTGAAACCTTATTCTTGTCTTGGATTCATCAGTTGCCCTTGATTATCGTCCCCCTAAATTATTGCAGCCATTTCCAACAGGGTCTTCTTTTCTTCACCCTACTCTACTCTCCAATCCTCTTACACCTCCAGCCCTCTCAGGGATCCAGTTGCTCACGGTTGGTTGACTGGTTGTTGTCTTTCCTTCTCAAAGAGGACCAATGACATCGCTATGTTGGGGGCAAGGTACAGTGTGTCCGACTGTGGCTGATCAGAGCAATAAGAGCTCCAAAGGCTCTACCACAGACTGGGTACAAATAGTCTGTGTGAACATCTGGGATGGATTCTCTAAATTTGTGTATCTTTTCTTTTCTTTCTTTCTTTCTTTCTTTCTTTCTTTCTTTCTTTCTTTCTTTCTTTCTTTCTTTCTTTCTTTCTTTCTTTCTTTCTTTCTTTCTTTCTTTCTTTCTTTCTTTTCAGGGCAATGAGGGTTAAGTGACTTGCCCAGGGTCACACAGCTAGTAAGTGGCAAGTGTCTGAGGGCAGATTTGAACTCAGGTCCTCCTGAATACAGGGCCGGTGTTTTATCCACTGCGCCACCTAGCTGCTCCTCTTGTGTTTCTTTTGAGCTACTTCAATTCTCCTTTCCTCATAGAGCACAGCGCCTTCTCTGATAAGGGCATGCCATGCTAGGTGGTCCTGTACCAGGGTCTCCCTTGGCATGCAATCATTTCAGAAGTTCTATCCATCTGACTATAGGACTTCAGTGACTCCCTACTGCCTAATGGAGGCCTATGCCAATATATGTGTGTGTATATATATACACACACACACATATATATACATATATACATATATGCATATGTATATACATATACATACATGCTACATATGCTAATATATGTAAAGCCACATCTAAGACTATCTATAAATGTTAGCTCTTATTATTAATACAGTTCAAACCCTTTAGGCTTAGCAGTGGAAGCATTCTACAATGTTGTTCCACCCTACCTTTCTGGAGTCAGGAGGACCTGAGTTCAAATCCAGCCTCAGACATGTACTAGCTGTGTGACCCTGGACAAGTCACTTAACCCTAATTGCCTCAAACATCTGGGGTCATCTCCAATCATCTTGAGATATATCCCCACACTGGACTCAGATGGCTCTGGAGGAGAGAGTGAGGTTAGTGACTTTGCATAGCCCTCCCTCACTTCAATCCAATTCACTGAAAGTCATGATATCACCTCCCGAAGTCATTGTCCTTTTTGAGAATGAAGGAATGATAACAACAACAACCACCACCACCATTTTTCTCTCCAACGTCTCACTTCCGGGGACTCTACCCTCCAGCCAAATTGGTTTCTTCACTGTTCCTATGTTTATAGTAGAAGATATAGATCTTTGCTTCCACCAAGAATGCCTCCTTCTGCCTCTTTGTTGAAATCCTACCTGTCCCTTAAAATCTGCAGCAAATGCCACTTCCTCCATGAAACCTTCCCTGATACCTCCTCAGGAATCATTTTTTTTTCTCCCTTAGATCTCATGTAAGATTTGATTTCCTCTACTCTGGTATAATAATTTATTAGTTACTTGTGCCATATGCCCTCACTAGAGTGTTAGCTCCATGTGTGCAGAGACTTTTTTCTAATCTTTGTACATGATAATACTACTAGCTAGCATTTCCATAACCCTTGCAAAGCAGTTCCCATGTGTTAGCTCATTTGGTCCTCATCCTGTCAAGATAAGAGCTGTTGTTATCTCCATTTAACAAATGAGGAAACCAAGGCACACAGAGAGGTTAAATGCCTGACTCAGGGTCACACAGCAAGTGTCTGAGGCAGGATTGAAACCCAGATCTTCCAGACTCCAAGTCTTCTGCTCTATCTACTGTGTCACCCAGCTGCCAATAATACCAGTCACTATATTAGTACTGATTCTTCACACAGTGACCCTGTTGGCCCTAGGACCATGAACTCCTCCTCCACCACTCCATGGGGAGGTGAACTTCGGGAGCAGGGGTATGTATGTCCAGATAATGTGAGAACGTGGTGGTCTCTAAATCGCCCTCCAGGCCTTACATCATATGTTTAGTCCGGTCAACACTGAGTGCCTACTGTGTGCACTTGGAGCCTCACCCTTGCAGAGGCTCAGGAGAGCAGCTTGCTCAAACCCTCTCTTCCTCTCTCCCTTCTTCTCCCCATCTCCCGAGGCCCCCCCGCCCTTTCTGGGGAAGAGTGACAGGCAGAAGGAGCTTGTTTGAGACATAAATACAATATTATGTTTTTATCAATTCCAGCTGAAGAGAGGAGCGTGTGATGATTTCATGTGTCAACCCACCTCTGACAGAGGAGTCGGAATCAAAGCAGCCAGCCCCCGCCCTGGAAGGCAGTGGGCGTGATTGGCAGCAGATCCCCTTCTCCCCGCCCCCCACCCCCCAGCCCCAAACTCAGGGCGTCACCCAGGGAGCCCGAGCTGGAGGGCGGGGCAGAATCCGGGCTGCTGCAGTGGGCCGGGCCGGGCTGGGGTGCGTGGGCTCTTCCAGGGGGCGATTTTCCCTTTAGCACTGACCACTGCAGTGGTGCTCAGCCCTAGAGGAGGCGAATCGAAGAGCTTCAGGAGGGCGACATGTAACTGCAGGGATCCCCCGCTCTAAGTAAATTCCACCGGCAAAAAAATGTTCTTAGAACGAGTAAAGTTCCCGGCGCCGATTTGTTTGTAATTTCCCCAAAGCCATTTGTGAATTGTTGATTTAGAATCGAGATTAGCGGAGGTGCAAGGACCTTCAAACCCAGAGTCCCCAGAGCACAGAATGTCAGAGCAGAAAAGGCCCTTAGACCGAAGAATGGTCAGGTGGAATGGGTCTTAGAACATTGAAGATTCGACTCAGAGCCCATCTCTTCTCATCCTTTCATTTTTCAGAGGAGGGGACTACGGGTCGTGGGAGGGAAATGCTTTGCCCGGAGCCAGAGTGCCTTAGTGCCTTCCCTTCCCCCCCCCACCCCCCGCCCCCGCCAAGCTTAAAAACATGGAATGTCAGAGCTAGAAGTGCCCTTGGAATAGAGAATAACAAAGCTAGAACTGTGCTTAGAACTTTGAATGTTAGATCTGGAAGGGCCCCTAGAACATAGAATGTGAGAACTGTGGAAGGGCCCTTCAGACAGAATTTAAAAACCAGATAGGGGGGCAGCTAGGTGGTGCAGTGGATAGAGTACCGGCCCTGGAGTCGGGAGTACCTGAGTTCAAATCTGGCCTCAGACACTTAACACTTGCTAGCTGTGTGACCCTGGGCAAGTCACTTAACCCCAATTGCCTCACTAAAAAAAACAAAAAAACAAAAACCAGATAGGATCTTAGAATATAGGAAATCAGAGCTGGGAGGGGCCTTAGAACAGAGTGTCAGAGCTGGGGGGGGGGGGCTGGCTTAGAAGACAGTGTCAGAGGGCAGGTTGCTTGGAACACAGCCTGTTAGGCCAGATGGGACCTTAGAATGTAGGATGTTAAAGTTGGAAAGGACCTTAGAAGTGTCTAGTTCAACCTCCCTATCTTACAGATGAGGGAATTGAAGTTGTGGGAGGGGAAGTGATTTGCCCAATCTCAGAGTCAGTGTTTGAGCCAAAATATGACATCATCTGACCACAGTCTAATAAAAATGACCACTGACATCCATGTAGTACTTTACATCCATTATCTCATTTGAATTTCCTAACACTCCTGCCAGATTGATAGATACTCCTGTTAGTATTCTCCCCATTTTATGGAGCAGGAAACCGAGGTGCCTCTTGGTTTGACTTAATCTTGGTCACATGGCCTCTAAGCATCAGAGCTGAGATTTTTGTTTGTTTTTCTGTGAGGCAATTGGGGTTAAGTGGCTTGCCCAGGGTCACAGCTAGCAAGTGTCAAGTTTCTGAGGCCGGATTTGAACTCAGGTCCTCCTGAATCCAGGGCCAGTGCTTTATCCACTGCTCCACCTAGCTGCCCCCTATATAGTGGGGTGTGTGTGTGTGGCAATTGGGGTCAAGTGACTTGCCCAAGGTCACACAGCTAGTAAGTGTCAAGTGTCTGAGGTCAGATTTGAACTCAGGTACTCCTGACTTCAGGGCCAGTGCTCTATCCACTGTGCCACCTAGCTGCCCCCCTATATAGTGTTTTAAATCTTACTAAACCCATTCCTCCCAACAGGTAGGTAGATAATGAAGGTCTTCACATCCCCATTTTTTGTTATCTTCCAGTCATTTTTCTCTTGCATCTGACTCTTTATGACTCTATTTGGGGTTTTCTTAGCAAAGATACTGGAGTGGTTTCCCATTTCTTTTTCTTTTCTTTCTTTCGTTCTTTTTTTTTTTTGAGGGGCAATGAGGGTTAAGTGACTTGCCCAGGGTCACACAACTAGTAAGTGTCAAGTTTCTGAGACCAGATTTGAGCTCAGGTCCTCCTGAATCCAGGGCTGGTGCTTTATCCACTGTGCCACCTAGCTGCCCCCCTTTTCTTTCTACACCTCATTTTACAGATGAAGAAACAGGTATACAGGGTTAAGTGACTTGCCCAGGGCCACACAGCCAGTAAGTTTCTGAGGTCAGATATGAACTCAGGTCTTCCCCCTTCTCTGCCAGGCGCTCTATGCACTTCACCACCCAGCTGCCCGATGTACAGACCCCCATTTTACAGATGCAGAAACTAAGACTCAGAAAGGAGAAATCCCTAGCACATCCCACACAGGCATTAGAGGCAATCTGCCTCTAAATCCTGTGCTTTTTGCACATAGGATGAAGGACCCATGGAAGTCAAGTACCACCCCCCCCCATCCTCTGCCTCCCCCAGGTTCCCTCTGCTCTGGGGTGTCTGACTTCCTGCTTCCCCTGGGGCATCTCAGAGCCATATGCTAGATCTATATCTGCCTGAGCCTTGTATACTCCTCCCCTCCTCACTCCACTCTCCTTCTTTCCTTCCGGGACCAGGGGAGGAGTATTTCTCGGGCCTTCCCAAGCCATGAATTAGTGATGATTCCCTGCCTTCCATCAGGCAGGGAGGCTTGGGTAGGCTTCTGTGCTGCTGACAAACATTAATTAGTTAATCCTGACAGGCCCCAGGGGAGTAGGGGGAAGGAGGTGGAAATCTCTTTGACTGCGATAGCTGGTGCATCCAAGAGAGCTAGAGGTGTTGTTTTGATTAGTTATTTAAACCACTGATACTCCCCCAAGGAAGGAGGGCTTGCCAAGGGTCCTTCCCTCAGCTGGACCTCAGTTTACTCATGTATGAAATGAGCCTCTTTTCCTGGGTGATCCTCTAAGGTGCTGGCCAGCTCTGATCGCCTGAGATTCTGAGGGGAGAGTCTTAAATAGAAAGCCTGGGCCTCCCTTGGGCCAGTGGCCCAGCTGGGATCCCATAATTCAATTCAATTCAACAAGCATATATTAAATGCCTACTGTGGAGGACCAGGAACTGTGCTATAGGTGAGGATATGGAGGGACCCCCTCCCCCTTTCCTCAAGGAGCTCACATTCTACTTAAGCTTGGGTCTTTTCATCTGTCTATTCTTGAGACATTTTTAAAGCACCAACTGTGTGCTGAGCGATCCCCCAGCTGTCAGGAGAGATAGAATTTACAGTAACGTGGTCAACCCTCCCCCCCAAACAATTTTCTATTAAACGCCTATCATATGTCCCTGCCCTCTGAGATTATATTCCATTGTGGGAGACAGAATGTTTCAGTACGTTCATACATGTGCATGCGTGCATGCACGCATACACACACACACACACACACACATGGGCAGGGTGTCCCAAAAGTCTTGGTGCAATCTTAAGCTTTAAATTGAAAGGTTTTTTTTTTTTTTAATTGAAAAGTTTTATGCTTTAATAGCTTAAAACTACACTAAGACTTTTGGGACACCCTGAATTTACAAGGTGATTTGGGAAGGGAGAGGCACCAGTAGTTGCAGGGAGAGGAGGGAGGAATCAGAAAAGGCTCACGGAAGGGAACAGTTGAGCTGAGAAACCAGAAACTCTAAGAGGTGGAGGTAAGAATGGGGCACATTTCAAGCATGAGGGTCAGCTTATGCCTGGCAGGAAATGAGGTATCCTGTGTGGCATCTTTACCTTCTGGAATCTAGGAGGGAGAGCAGACACAAAGTTAGAAAATGATAATGTAGGATGCTAGTGTTAGAGAGGTATCTGTGAAGAGGGGGGAAACGATAGGAGATCCAAAGGCAGAAGTCTACTCAAAGGAGGATGGGGAAGGGTTTGTGGAGGTAATCTGGGAAGACTACCTTGAAGGGGTGATTTTTGATTAGGGTTTAAAAGTATGGGTAGCCCGGGCGGCTAGGTGGTGCAATGGATAAAGCACCAGCCCTGGATTCAGGAATACCTGAGTTCAAATTCAGCCCCAGACACTTGACACTTACTATTTGACCTCAGGTCTGCCTGAGTTTTATGTACTGGCCTTTTTTCTTTCTTTCTGTCTTTTTTTTTTTTTTTGGTGAGGCAATTGGGGTTAAGTGACTTGCTCAGGGTCACACAGCTAGTAAGTGTTAAGTGTCTGAGGCCAGATTTGAACTCAGGTGCTTCTGACTTCAGGGCCAGTGCTCTATCCACTGTGCCACCTAGCTGCCCCTGTCTTTCTTTTTTTAAAAAAAAAATCTGCAGTGTACACAGTGCCCTGGTACAAAGTAAATACTTGATACAAGCTTGTGACATTGTAACCAAACGGCAAGCACTTATTAAGTGCCAGGCACTGATACGTGCTGGGGATACAAGGCCAAAGAATGAAACAACCCAAGTTTCCAAGAAGCTTACAGGCTCACTGATCAGTTACATTCCTACATCAGGGGAAGGTTTACAAAGTACTTTCCTCAGATCAGCCCTGTGAGGTACAGGATGCAAGCAGGGTCAGCCCCATTTTACAGATGAGAAAACTGCCTTCTAGGTTCCGTCACTTGTCTGGAGTCAATTGGCTAGGAAGGGATGGCGCTGGGAGGCAAACCTGGAGTCCCCCTGACTCCAAATTCAAGGTTCTCTCCATCACCCCATGCTCTCTCATTCCTTAAAAGGAGTACCTCAATTGTTATCGAATCATGATGAAAATCTCTAGTATAGTCCTGGCCTTCCTAAATCCTCAGTACAGGGCCTTGAACTTTATAAATGTTTATTAAACCTTCTGTTTGTCGGTAGTGTCCTACTCTTCATGACCCCATTTGGGTTTTCTTGGCAAAGATACTGGAGTGGTTCGCCACTCCCTTCTCCCTCTCATTTTACAGGTGAGGAAACTGAGACAAACTGGGGTACATGACTTGCCCAGGGTCAAACAGCCAGTAAAAAGTCTGAAGCTGGATTTGAAATCAGGTTTTCCTGACTCCAGGCCCAGGGCTTTATCCACTGAACCACCTGGCTGCCCCATGGCATTCTTAGCCCTTTCTAAACCAGGATCAAATTCATAGGGAAGAAACCTTGGTTTCTGACCCTTGCCCTATTTCCAACAATCCCCAAAACCACAGTATACATCATTCTGTCTGTCCCTTATTGAACTTAATTAAAGTCATTAACCTAACCAAGATCTTAGAGCTAGAGGGGACCTAAGAGGTCATTTAGCCTGACCCCCTCATTTTACAAATGAAGAAAGTGAAACCCCTGCAAATCATGACTGTGAATATAATATAAGTTTCTCTTGACTCAAGGTCTTCTTTATGGTGCTGGTTGTGATATAGGGATGCTCTTAGGAGCATCTTTGTAGACCTTTCTGCTTCTGCACTGAAAGACTTCAGAGGCCTGAATGAGCCCAGAGGCCTGGTTAAAAAATTTTTTTTGTGTTTGCTTTCAGTAGTCTGTCTTCTCTCTTGCTGCTAATTGTCATTTCTTGATACTTTTCAGAGGCAGCTAGGTGAAGGAGTGAATAGACTACTGGTTTCAGAGTCAGGAAGCCCTGAGTTCAAATCCAGCCTTAGACACTTATTGGCTCAGTGATCCTAGGCAAGTCACTTAACCGCCCCCCCCCCAAAAAAACCCCAAACCTCTGTTTGCCTCAGTTTCCTCAACTGTATAATGAGTATAGTAGCACCAATCTCCAATGGTTATTATGTGGATCAAATGAAGTGATATTTGTTTAGCAGTTAGCATAGTGCCTGGCACATACTAGGTGCTTTATAAATGTCTGTTTCCTTACTTCCTGTAAGTGTGCCTGCCTCTGCCCATTCACCTGTTTTTTTTCCTTTATAATTTAAACTGGGGGGGGGGGCAGGTAGGTGGCCCAATGGATAAAGCACGGCCCTGGATTTAGGAGGACCTGAGTTCAAATCCAGATTCAGACACATGACACTTACTAACTATGTGACCCTGGGCAAGTCACTTAACCCTTACTGCCCCACCCACCCCCTAAATAAATAAATAAATTTGTTTCTTCTAACTGACTGCAGGCAGCAATGCCACCTAACCAAGTATATTCCAACAGTGTGTTAAAGAGTCGGTACTTCATGCTCCTAAAATATTTTCCTTACAAGCCAGTGAGATAGCCTATGCTGAGGATCATCATCTTCACTTTACAGATGAAGAAACTGATACCTAATGAGGAAAAGTGACCAGGCCTTGATTGTTCGACTCATCGGTGTCAGAAGCAGGATTCCAAGCTTTGCTCTCCTGAATTCAAGTCCAAAGGCCTCTTTTATTTATTTTTTTTCTTTTTCTTTTTTTTTTTTTAGTGAGGCAATTGGGGTTAAGTGACTTGCCCAGGGTCACACAGCTAGTGAGTGTTAAGTGTCTGAGGCTGGATTTGAACTCAGGTACTCCTGACTCCAGGGCCAGTGCTCTATCCTCTGCGCCACCTAGCTGCCCCAAAGGCCTCTTTTATTAACCCATGTGGCCTCAGGTACCTTAGAGTAAACAGGTTCTGTTGCTTCCTAAGAATCGTGAATAAGCTTTAGTGTGTGGACATCCCTTCCCCACAGTGAATATATGTAGGCAAACACATTATATATGTATATATGTTCACGTACACATGTGTGCACACATACAGGCATACACCACATAGTATATCCATACTATGTATATTGTACATGTATGTAATCATGACTATTATATGTATGTGCATGTGTATACACACACATACTACTGAGAGACCTTTTGGGGTTCCTCCTTGGTTCTTGGCTATGTTCCAGATAACCGAGGCTTCAAGCTTATTTTCTAGATAAGTGAAGGTGCATAGCATAGTACAGTTTACAAAGTATACTCCCATTACTTCTTTTTTTCCTTGAGCCTCCTAACACCTCTTTGAGGTAGGCAGGGCAGGGCAGGGATTACCATCCTTATTGCACCAAGGAGGAAACTGAGGGTCAAAGAGATGAAGTAATTTGCTCACCTCCGCCCAGCCAGATTAAAGCCCAGGCTTCCTGGCTCCTAGTCCAGAGCTCCTTCTGCCACATCCTCTTTTCTCTTAATTTATTGAGCACACGCCAGGCTTTATGCCAGGTACTGAAATCAATAGAATAGCATTCCATGGGCTTCACTATAGGCAATGCCCTGTTCTAGGTTCAGGGAGTACAAAAATGGAAAAAAAAAACAGTTCCTGCCCTCAGGGAATTTCCAGTCTAGGAGGACAAAAATAACTATAATACAAAGTCATAGAATCATAGATTTAGAGCTGGAAGGACTGCAGTGACTATCTAGTCCACTCCCATTTTACAGATGAGGAAACCGAGGCTCAAGGAAGTTAAGTGATTTGTCCAATATAATAAAGTATAAAGTAAGTATCAAAGGTGGGATTTGAATTGAGGTGCTCCAATTCCAGTCCCAGTGTTCTTCACCGTGGGATTTTTGTGGTTGTTCAGTTATTTTTTTTTTTTTTTACTTTTTGTGTGCGTGTGTGTGTTTTGGTTTTTGGTGAGGCAATTGGGGTTAAGTGACTTGCCCAGGGTCACACAGCTAGTAAGTGTTAAGTGTCTGAGGTCGGATTTGAACTCAGGTCCTCCTGAGTCCAGGGCCAGTGCTTTATCCACTGTGCCACCTATCTGCCCTTTGTTCAGTCATTTTTGAGTCGTGTCTGACTCTATGTGACCCCATTTGGGGTTTTCTTGGCAGAGATACTGCTGTGGTTTGCCATTTCCTTCTCCACCTCATTTTACACATGAGGAAACTGAAGCAAACAGGCTGAAGTGACTTGCCCAGGGTCACACAACCAGTAAGTGTATGAGGTTGGATTTGAATGCAGATCCTCCTGCCTCCAGGCCCAGGGCTCTATCCACTGGGAAACCGTCACTGTACCGTGCGTTCTCTAAAATATGACAAGCACATAGACGGCTAAGCAGAGCAATAAGAACAATGGAAGTGGGGGGAGGGGTCAGAGATGGTTTATACCCAAGCTCTGGTCCAGCTACACTGGCTGATCTTCCTCCCACATGATATTCCATTTCCCAGCTCTTTGTCCTGGGTGTCCCCCATGCCTAGAGAGCGTGCTCACCACCTCTACTCCCTGGCTCCCCCCACCCCACCCCCCAACTCAGCTCAGATCCCACCTTCAGGAGAAGGCTTTTGAGGCTTCCCCCACCCCAGACTTCCATCTAGTCTGGCTCTGTCTTCTAGGGACTCATTTGCATATTATCTTCCTCAGATCCTGAACTCTTTGAGGGAAGTACCTGGGACTTTGTCTCTTTCTTTCTTTCTTTCTTTCTTTCTTTCTTTCTTTCTTTCTTTCTTTCTTTCTTTCTTTCTTTCTTTCTTTCTTTCTTTCTTTCTTTCTTTCTTTCTTTCTTTCTTTCTTTCTTTCCTTCTTTCCTTCTTTCCTTCCTTCTTTCCTTCTTCCTTCCTTCCTTCCTTCCTTCCTTCCTTCCTTCCTTCCTTCCTTCCTTCCTTCCTTCCTTCCTTCCTTCCTTCCTATACCCAGAGTTTAGCACAGTGCTTGGTCCCTGCTTAATAAATGTTTTGATAATTGACTGACAGACTGAGGAAAGAGAGGATGAACTCAAAGGAACGTGCATAGAAGAGGCTGTGGAAGGGAGGTAGCCCAGAACAGCCTGGAAAGGCAGGTTGTTCCCATCAAGTTGAAGGCTAAGGATTTGTATTTTAATTTGTGGGTGGTGGAGAGCCAATATAGTTTCTGCACTGGGGAGATAATGTTAGAAATATATGGTAGACAGATTGCATTGAATACCAATAATCCTTGAGGAAGATTTGAATCCAAATCCCACCTTAGATGTTGTTTGTCTTTCATTCTGAAGAGGACTATGACATTGGGGTGATGTCATGACTTGCAGTGAATTGGATTTAAGTGAGGGAGGGCTGTGCAAGGTCACCAACCTCACTCCCCCTTCCAGAGCCATCTGGGTCCAATGGCGAAATATATATCCAGACAACTGGAGATGGCCATGGATGTTTAAGGCAATCGGGATTAAGTGACTTGCCCAGGGTCACATAGCTAGTAAGTGTCCAAAGTGAGATTTGAACTCAGGTACTCCCAACTTCAGGGCCAGTGCTCTATCCACTGTGCTACCTACTTGTCCCCCCCTTAGATATTGACTGGGCAAGTCACTTCACCCCTGTTTATCTCAGTTATCTCATCCATAAAATGGGGACAATAGTAGCCTCTACCTCAGGGGTTGTGAGGATCTAATGAGATAATGGCTCTAAATTGCTTTATGAACCTTAAAGTGCCCCATAAAGGTCAGCTAACAGTCTCATCATTATTGCATTTGCCCAGCCAGAGTACTTTCTCATTTGATCATCTCAATAGCCCTGTGACACAGGCAGGGAAATGATGATTATCTCCATTTTGCAGATGTGGTAATCGAGGCCTCATGGTTGCTTGACTGGTAGGTAGAAAATCACAAGGCACTAGTAGAATTAGGGCTGGAAGGGATTTAGTTGTTGTTTAGTCACTTTTCAGTTGTGTCCAACTCTTCATGACCTCATGGGGGGTTTTCTTGGCAGAGATACTGGAGTGATTTGTTATTTCTCTCTCCAGCTCCTTTTATAGATGAGGAAACCAAAGCGACCAATGTGAAGTGACTTGCCCAGGTCACACAGCTAGGAGTGTCTCAGACCAGATTTGAACTCAGGAAGATGAATCTGACTAGCACTCTATCAACTGCATCAATGCAGTCTCTCATTTTACAGATAAGGAAACCAAGGCAGACAGAGGTTAAATGACTTTTCCAGGGTCACACAGCTGGGAAGTGTCTGAGGCCGGAATTGAACTTGAGTCTGTGTGCTTACGTGATAATAATAGCTAGCCTTCATATGACACACTAATGTTTGAAGAGTCATTTTCATATACGTGATCTCATTTATCTTCTTTGCAACCCTAAGAGGTAGGTAGGTGCTATAATTATCCCCAGTTTACAAATGAACAAACTGAGTCTGAGAGGGGTGTGACTTGCCCAGAGTCCCACAGCTAATAGGTGGGAGAGGCAGGATTTTAATTCATGTCTTTCAGGCTTCAAGTCACACACTCCATTAACTGGTCCCCCTGGCTCAAAAAACTTCAGGGATCCCTATGGCTTACCAAGAAAAGTTTGAGTTCTTCCCCATGGCACTGGAAGGGCCTCCTCAGATGGGTCCTACCCTTCCTTTCTCTGCCTTCTTTGGTCTTCTTTGATAGGCTCCCAGGCCTCCCGCTTTTGTTCACACTTCCTCTTATGCCTGGAGTGTTCTCCCTCCTCAGCTGTTGAATCCTTACCCATTCTTTTTTTTTTTTTTTTTTTTTGGTGAGGCAATTGGGGTTAAGTGACTTGCCCAAGGTTACACAGCTAGTAAGTGTTAAGTGTCTGAGGTCAAATTTGAACTCAGGTCCTCCTGACTCCAAGGCTGGTACTCTATCCACTGCACCACCTAGTAGCTGCCCCCCCCCCTTACCCATTCTTTAAAGTTCAACTCAGAGACCACTGCAACTTAGAAGCCTCCTCTGAGACTCCCACTTAGAACCTACTCTCCCTGCTGAGAACACAAAGTGCCTTGTTTTTCATTTCCCTAATATCCTCTGCATGTCCCATTATATATGATGACTGTCCGTGTCTCTCATCTCCCTCTACTGGATGGATTCTAAGCTACTTGAGGGCAGGGACTGTCCTATCACAAAGTACGTACTACACATTTATTGTTTTAGGAGACACAATATTTTAAAATTGTATTCATGTTGGGCAATAACTTGGCATGAACTGCTGATTTCAACTCAACAAAAATGTACTGAGCACCAACTACCCTAATGTGGGTGATGGTGGCAGTGGAGGGCAGGAAGTCTGTCATCTCTTCCTCGCCTAGTGTGCCAGGGCTCTGAAGAAGCAACCAGTGGGGCAGATAGGTGATACAGTGGATGAAGCACCAGCCCTGGATTCAGGAGGACCTGAGTTCAAATCCGGCCTCTCAGACACTTGACACTTACTAGCTGTGTGATCCTGGGCAGGCCACTTAACCCTCATTGCCCCACCAAAAAAAAAAAAAAAAAAGCAACCAGTGATGGGGCTATGGTGTTATCCAGAGAAAGGCAAATTTATGTGAGAACTTGAGTGTGTGAGCAAGAGGTCCAGGCAGAAGGGGAGTTAGTTAAAGCTCAACCAGGGTTTCAGAGGGCTGAAGGGAAGGACAAAACAGAGGAGTTCAGTTCCTGTGAAGTTAATAGTTATTTAAGGTTCCTTGTCTGAGATGTAGAAGAGGAGAGAGGAGCTAGTTTGGGGAGGAAGGCGGGAAGGGGGCTATGTTTTAGAAGGTGTTTCCTTTTCTTAGATCCCTACTTTGATAAGATATTTATTGTGTGCCCGATGCTGTGTTAGGTACCAGGAGGGTGAAGACAAACAAGCAGGACAGTCCCTGCCCTCAAGATGCTTACAATCTAATAGGGAAATGGCAATTGTAAAGGGGCTGGAAAGGGAGCAGGACAGAGGATGGGTACCTGCAAGGGAGAAGGATGTGGAGTCTGGAGAGAATCAAGACCCAGGTGAGGTGAAGCACGGTCATGGGAAATCCCAAAATGGTGGTTTTCCTGGGGAGAGAACCACTAATGAAGAGAGGAGGGCCCCTTTACTCAGGGGCCATGTCATTGTCCTAGATAGAGTCAGGTCCCAGGGCTTGGTTCTTCTGTTAATATATTATTTTCTCTCTTGGTCTCAGTTTTCCCCATACAGAAAATGGGGAGAATAATTAATTCCTGCTTCACAAGAAGTCATCAGAGTCAATGAGACAATGGCTGGAACCCAGGAATGTAAGGGAGAAAAGGCCCATCCATCCAACACCCTGGGCAGCGTGCCCAGAGAATACACATATCCAGATTGTTACTCTGCATTGTTCTCCATTATTGGAGTTTCCTGTCCTGTCTCCTTGCTTCTTCCTTCAATAGGACAATTCTGTCCTTGGAGACAGGGATAGAGACCAGTCACAGCCTCTCTTTGTTCCAAGTTGACTCTGTGTAGGTGGCTGGCTCTGCATGGGAAGTGGGAGGGGGCTACCTCCGCCCCCACCCCCACATACACCCGAGCATCATGTTACCACCCTCCCCTTGAAGCTGGCCTGAATTTCTTTCACTGGGCTTGAATCGGACAATAGAGGAGGTGGTGGGCTTGAACTCTGCTCCAGTCTCATCTCTCAGAAGCCTGCCCTGGGTATTTCAGCCTGGGATGATCTCGCTCGATCCCCCTCTCTTCTCAGCAAACCACATTTAGTGTCCATATGTACAATACAAACAAACTCAGTTCTCCACTGTCTGCCGTTGGTCAGGAGGCTTTCACAAGGGAGGAGTCCTCCATCTTCAGTTAGATGAGAACTTCTGGGGGCAGGCAGGCTGCCTCAGGCTTTCCTGCCTAAGGATTGGGGCAGCCAGGAGGAGTTCAGAAAAAGCCAGGAGATTGACGGATGTGCCGAAGGTGGACCCTCGCACTCACTTGCATCCCCCGAAGGCCTTTCCCACTAATTAGTTTAGCTGATTGGGCAGCTCAGGTCTTAGACTTGGAGGCAGAAGACCTAGGTCTGGAGCCTGGCTCGGCTCGGGGCACCTTGGGGAAGTCCGGCATCTCTCTCTGCCTCATTTGTTTCATATATGAAGGAAGGAGGGTTAAGGAGAACTAATTATACAATAACAACCATATTGTAAAGACATCTTGAGAGATGTAGGAACTCTCATCAACACGATGAGTAACCACCACTCCAAAGGACTCTCATCCAATGTGCTAGCTACCTTCAGATGGAGGAGTGATGGACCCCCGGGGTGGGGGGAGGGGGCAGGCTGAGGCATGCGCATGTGTGTGCACGTGCATGTTCGTATGTATATGTGCATGTGTGTATATGTCTATATAGCTGTGTATGTGTTTACATGTGTGTTCTATATGTGTATATATAGTGCATATGCGTGTCTGTATGTGTGTATATGTGTATGTATAGATGTCTCTGTGTATATGTATGTATTTGTATGCATGTGTATGTGTATATATCCATATATCTGTGTATGTGTTTACATGTGCATGTGTTCTATATGTATATATAGTGCACATGTGTGTCTGTATATGTGTATGTATAGATGTCTGTGTATATGTACATATTTGTATATATATGTGTGTGTGTTTATATATAGATGTCTATGTGTGTATGTATATATTTGTGTATGTGTGCATATGTGTATGCATGCATGTATGTATACGTCCATGTGTGCATAGGTAGATTGTATGAATTCACACAATACATGTATGTATATGTGTGTATGTGGGCATGTGTGTATTGCACGACATGCATATAGGTATACGCAATACACAGAGAGCATGCAAAGCCTGTATATATTCATGCGTATACTTGTATGCATAGGTGCAATGTGTGAATGTATATATAAAAATGTATACAAACATCTATACACAGAAACACATGTATATACTTATGTGCACATATGTATATGTGTATATATATGTATATATATATATATATATATATATACACATGTATGTGTAAGAATGGTTTGTTTTTCTTGCTTTCTCACTGGGGGAGGGGGAAGGTAGGAAGAAGAGAAAACAAAGATCTAAAAATAAAATTGAATTTTAAAAAATAAAAAGCAAGTTGCTAAAAATAACAGATTAAAAAAAGATAAAATGGTGAGTTAGAATTAGGTGATATCTAAGTTCTCATCCAGCTTTAATATCCTGTGAGGTAACTGTCATCCCGTAAGGCAGAGGGAGACCATGAAGGGACTGAGAAAAGACAGGAGGAGAAATCGAGAGGAATCTGGAAACTTAGGTCCAATTCCTGGCTTTGTCATATGCTTGCTGTGAGACCTTGTGAATGTCACTTTACTACTTCAAGACTCAGTTTCTCCATATGTAAAAGGCACCTACTTACCTCAGAGGGTTGCTGTGGAAAAAGAAACTCTCAAGTACTCCAAATATGACTTCTTATTTTTGATTATTATCTCGTAGGGTTGTTTGGAGGTTCAAGTGACATCTGTACACCAGTTTGTGTGCTTTTAAATGGTTGTTATTATTGCTGTGTGACTCTAGACAAGTCACCCAACCTCTCTGGGCTTGAGCCAACACTAAGATTTTAAGCTGAAGAATTGAGGGTGCTGATCTACACTGGGAGAAGGGAGACAGCTTGCCTTGGAGGAAGTGAAGAGGAAGGGGAGTGAACAGGCTGAGAAGCCTTTGTTCTCCCCTCCCTCCTCAGCTCCCCTCATTTGTCAGGTCTTGTGATGTCCCTTCCCCATCTTCCCACAAACCCAGCTGCTTCTCTCTGTTCCTACAGTGACCCTAATCCAAGCCCTCATCCCCTCTGCCCTGGACTGCTGCAGTAGCTTTCTGTCTGTTCCCTTTACATTGAGTCTTTTCCCATTGCATCCAACTTCTACAAAGCTCCCAAAGGGATCTTTTTTTTTTTTTTTTTGTGAGGCAACCCAGGGTCACACAGCTAGTAAGTGTCAAGTGTCTGAGGTTGGATTTGAACTCAGGTTCTCCTGAATCCAGGGCCGGTGCTCTATCCATTGCACCTCCTAGCTGCCCACCAAAGGGATCTTCTTAACAGGCAGGTCTGACCATGGTCCTTGACTGCTTAAGAAACTTATTGTTGTTGTTGTTGCTATTGTTAATGACCCCCAGTCTTGCCTTTAGGATCAAGTGCAAACTCCTCTAGGAGCAACTGGGTGGTTTAATGGATAGCACTGGTCCTGGAGTCAGGAAGACCTGAGTTCAAATCTGTCCTCATACACTTCCTAGCTGTGTGACCCTGGGCAAATCACTTAACCTCTGTTTCCTCTTCTGTAAAATGAGCTGGAAAAGGAAATGGCAAACCACTCCAAACCACTTTTCTCTGCCAAGAAAAGCCCAAACGGGGTCACAGAGAGTCAGATGTGACTCAACAACAACAACAAACTCCTCTGTTTGGCTTTTAAAACCCTCTATAATAAGCTGGGTCCAGTCTATCTTTTCAGGCCAACTAGGCATTGATTCCCAACAAAAACTCTATGTCCCAACCAAGCTGGATCAGTTGCGGCTTCCAGGTGGGACAGACTACTTCCTTCCTGCATGCCTTTGCATGGGATCTTTTCCATGACTGGGCTGCTTCCGCCTCTTGGAACTCTTACTTTGCTCAGCTCTAGTCACCTTCCTCAAAGTCTTCTTCCCTGATTCCCCCAAGTTGTTCCTCTTCCTTTCCCAGTTACGTGCATTTATTTCTATCTCAAATCTACTCCTGTGTGGACAACATGTTATAGCCTCACACATCGGGGTACTTAACCTTAACCTGTTGGGCTGCCTTCTTGGCAGCCTGTGTGAAGCCTATGGGTCCTTTCTCAGAATCATGGTTTTCAAATGTAACACTAGTAAAAATAATATGAGCTAACATCCTTAGAGTGTTTGGGATGTGCTGGGCACTTTACAATGATTACCTTTGGTCCTCACAACAACCCTGGGAAGTAGATGCTATTATTATCACCTTTACAGATGAGGGAACTGAGGCAAGAAGATGCTAAATGACTCATGCAGGGTTACGCAACTAGTAGGCGTCTGAGCTTTTTTTTGTGTGTGTGAGGCACTTGGGGTAAAGTGATTTGCCTAGGGTCACATGGCTAGTAAGTGTAAAGTGTCTGAGGTCAGATTTGAACTCAGATCCTCCTGAATCCAGGGCTGGTGCTCTATCCACTGCGCCATCTAGCTGCCCCTGTCTGAGCTTTTTTGCAACTGTGGGCCTGGTACTCTATCCACTTTGCTACCAATATTGAATTAAGATGTAATTTCTTCCTCATCTAACTTCATGGACCCCTGTTCTCTAAATCTGTAGACCCCAGTTTAAGGACCACCCATGCCTCTAAGTAGAATGTAAATTCATTTGGGGCTGGGAGCCTCATTTTTTTTTCCTTTGTATCTTTTGTCACCCGGAACAATGTCTGGCACATAGTAGGTGTTAAAAAAAATGCTTGGGGGCAGCTAGATGGCAGTGGTTAAAGCGCTGGCCCTGGAGTCAGGAGTACCTGAGTTCAAATCCGGCCTCAGACACTTAACACTTACTAGCTGTGCGATCCTGGGCAAGTCACTTAACCCCCATTGCCCCACAAAAAAAAAAATGCTTGTTGATTGATGGATTCTTGTTTTTTCAGTCTGGCCGAGAGGTTGTGCTAAAAAAAAAAAAGTAGTCATTCAGCCATTAGCTCGCTGTTTAACCTTGGGTGGGTTGGTCACTTCCCCTTTCTGAGGATTTTTTTTTTTCAATACGTCAAAAACCTAAATCTAAATCTAGTTTTCACATAAATCTGTGGTCTCTGATTTCATCAGTGTGGATGCTTCCTTCATTGACATAGAGGATGACTAATTTGGGGGATGGTATCAGGGTGTTGTCAGCCGTGGCTAAGAAATCCATCCCTCTGTGGTCAAGCTGCTTGCTGAGTCTCTCTGAGCTCAGGCTGGTCCTCAGCAAACAGAAAACAGTTGCTCCCTGGGGCTTGGAATACCAAGCCTCTCTGGCTTGCTAAGACCATCTGTAGTTGCCTTTGGCGGCAACAGCCTTCAAGAACCCAGGGTCACCTCCAAGCCACAGTGAGGGAAGACTTGTGGGGAGGTCTTTATCGGTCAAATGGAGATAATAAGCCCTGCTCTGCTTTCCTCACCGGGGTGTTGTGGGTATCACATGTGATAATGGATGGGAGAGTGCTATACAAATGTGAAGGGCTGTTATTATTAACCCAGCGTTCTTCTCACATAACAAAACCAACAACAGTCAAAATATTAGGTCACTTTGTAGAGAAGAACCAGCCCCCAGCAGCTGCTCAGGCCCCTTTAATACCAAGAATAGACATCACAGTAGAGTGAAAGAGAGCCCTGACAGGAAGGGCTAGTGGACAAAGAGGCTATACTCAGTTGTCGGAAAAGCTGCCTCAGACACTTGCTAGCTGGGTGAGTCACTAAACTTTTCCGGGCCTCAGTTTCCCTCATCTGTAAAATGGGAGAGTTGAACCCTGTCACCTCTAAGGTCTCTTCCACCTCTAAATCTTTCACCTCAGGGACCCAGAGAACCAGGTTTGAAGCTATAGTCTGCTACTGTTGTGACCTGGGGCCAGTCATCTTACATCTCTGGGACCTCAGTAGTTCCTCTATCCAGTTAGATGGTGGTAGGACCTAGAGTCTGGAAGATAGGAGTTTATATCCAGCCTCAGATACTTACTAGCTGCTGTGATGATGATGGTGGTGGGGATGATGAGGACAACGACATTTGCATAGTGTTTACTTTGTGCCAGGTACTGGACTAATCACTTTACAATTGCCATCTCATTTGATCCTCACAACAACCTATTACTCCCATTGTACAGATGAGAAAACTGAGACTAACAGGTTTAAGTGACTTGCTTAGGGTCACAGAGCTAGTAGGCGTCGGAGGCTAGATTTGAACTCAGAGCTTCCAGGACCAGTGCTCTATCCACTGTGCCACCTACCTGCCACTTGGGCAAGCCACTTAGCCTCTGTCTGCCTCAGTTTCCTCATCAGTAAAATGAAAAAAAAATATAATAGCATCTGCCTCTCAGGGTTGTGAGGATCCTGTGAGATAATGATTGTCAAATCACTTGGACCTCTGCCTGGCAAGTAGTGGGTACTCCATAGATGGTGGCTATCGTCAGTATCCTGGGCAAGTCACAGCATCTGCCTGCCTCGGTTTCCTCGTTTGTAAAATGGACATACTAATGTCAGCAGTTGCCTCCCTAGGGTGTCGGGAGGATCCATTGAATAATCATAACAAAAGGGCTTAGCCCGTGCCTGGCACATATTAATAGTGGGAGCTATCCCTGGTACGCGCTGGCTTTCTCATCTGTAAAATGGGATGATGACAGCTGCCCTGCGTGCGGGCGCGGGCGTACGGGGCTCAGTCAGCCCCGCAGCGCTGTCCCAGCACAGCTGCCCTTGTTCTCAGCTCTAACTACGCCCCCTGGGCTCTTTCTTAGGGGCCGCCCGCTCCGGCTTTCCCGTCCCTCCTCCGTCTGGGCCGCGGGAGCTCGCCCGGGACGCGTCTGGGCTCCGGGGCTGGCTGGCTGGCATCATCCCCTTTAAGGCGGCCGGCTCGGCGTCTCTCTGTCTTTCTCTCTCTGCATCGCCCTTTTAAGGCGGCGCTGCCCGGCCGGCTCGGCTAGGCGCCGGCTGAATCGGGCAGAGGTCGGGGCGCCCCCTAGAGGCTCGCGGCGGCGCGGCGGCGCGGCGGCTCCTCCCCCTGGGCGGGAGGGGGCGGGGGAGTGTCTGAGTGTGTGAGTGCGGTGTGTGCGTGCGTGCGGGCGGGCGGGGAGCGCGCTCCCCGGGAAGTCAGAGCGAGGCTCTGGTTCCCTCGGAGCCCCGCGCTGCATTCCTTCCCCTCCATTCATGCTGGGCAGCGGCGGCGAGCAGGCACGGGAGCCCGAGCGCTGGCACAGGCGGGGAGGGGGGCGGCCCGAGGCGGCGGCAGCGGCAGCGGCAGCGGCGGCGGCGGCGGCGGCGGCGGCGCGGAATGTGAGCATGGCCGGCCCCTTCACGGCGAACCCGGATCGCGGCTGTAAGTGCCTGCCCAGAGGCGAACTTTTCCGCGGGGCTGCGGCGCCCGGCTCGGCTCGGCTCCGGGAGGCGGCGGCGGGGGTGGGCTCGGGATCGGCTGCGCTCCGCCCGCGCCTGCCTTCCCCGCGTGGCTCCCTGCAAGTTCGGCTTGGGCCGGATGTGCCTGCACGCACACACAGACACACACAGACACACACAGACACACACAGACACACACACATACACACTCTCACTTGCACACCCACCCTCGCGTGCCCGGCTCCCGGCGGCCAAGGTAGGGGGGCGCGGGGCGGGGAGCCCCCTCCTCGGGCGAGCCCACGGGCGGCCGGGGTGGGGGCCGGGCACGCGGGACGGAGCGGGCTCCGGACGTGCCGGGCTCCGGGCTCTGGGCTCCGGGCTCTGCGTGCCAAGTGCGGGGACGAGCCTCGGGCTGCCTCGGAATGGCCCCGGGCCGCGCGTGTGCGTGTGCGTGCGGGAGAGCTAGGCGAGGCGAGGGGCGGCACGGAGGGGTCCCCGGCTCGGGCGAGGAAGCCGGCTGCGCCCGCGGCTGAGCCCCGCAGCCGCGCGCCGGGGCGGACTCGGTTCTCCTGCCTCTCCGCGTGGGGTGTGGAAGGAGCGGCTGGAGGGCCCGCGCGGGGGGACTGCGGCGGCGGCGGCGGCCCAGGGCGGAGGACGGGCAGCCCCGGCCCGCTTGGCCCCCGCAGTCGGCTCGCGGGGCGCGCTTCCCTCGGGTCCCGGGGACGGGCCCCGGCGCGATCTCGCGTGTGCCCGGGGTGGGGGTGGGGGTGGGGAGGCGGCCATCCGGCCGGCCGGCCAGCTGCTTTGTCACCGGCTCGGTTCCCGGGGGCTTTGCGGGAGGAGGCAGGAGCCGGGGCTGGACCCCGGCGGAGGCTCGAGACCCCGGCCCGGGCGGGGGGAGCTCGGCGGAGCCCCCGGGGGTGGCCGCGCTCGGGGGGCTGCCGTGGTGACCTAACTCCGGAGCCAGCGCAGTGGGAGGAGCGGGCGCGGAGGAGGGGGTGGGCCGCGGCCGCTGCCCGGGGCTCCTTCCCCGCAGAACGGAATCGGAGCCCCCCGCGCCCCCCACGCCCGGCCACCCCCTCCGCTCCGCCGCCTGGCAGCCCCAACCCTTTGCCGGGGGTCGGGGGGAAGGAAAAGTTTGCTTTTCGCTGCTCGGCCTGGACCGGGCGGCGGGTCGGGGGGCCGGGGGCCGGGGCTGCGGGGGGGACCCCTCCCCAGGGCCCCGGAGAGGCGACTGTGCAGGGCCGGAGCCGAGGGCCGGGAGGCCGGCGCCCCCTCCCCAGCCGCCGCTCCCGAGCCGCCTCCGGGGAAGCTCCGCCCGCAGCCTGCGCTGCCCGGGAGCCTTCCCGAGGAGGTGGGGCCGGCCACTGGCTCTTTCTCTCGCTCTCCCGGAGCCAGGGAGACCGCCGTACGGAGGAGGAGGAGGGAGGAGCCGGGCGAGCCCGGCCGCTACAGCCGCTACTGGCGGGCTGCCTTCGGGCCTGACTGCGGGCATCCCCGGGCGGCCAGCTGCCCGCGTCCACCGCCGCTGTATGTACCCGAGCCGGAGGACAGACGGAGCCACCCGCGGCGGGCTCGCACGCCCCGCACACAAAGCCAGCCGGCCGGCCGGCGGGGACCCCTGCTGCCAGCCAGCACCCCGCTCCCCCGGCCGGCGCCCCGGCCGCTCCCCAGCCACGCAGGGCAGCTTAGCCCCTGGGGCGCATTTCTGCGGCTGGGGGCTGCTCCTGTTCCGCCGGGGAGCTGGCCAGGGCCGGGCTGGGGCCGGGGGTCGGGGGCCTGGCCAGCCTGGGACTGGGGCTGGGGGCTGGGCTGGGCCAGAACCAGGGCTGCTGATCGCCGCGGGGCTGGAGAAGGTAGGGATGGCAGCGGTAGTAGGGATGGGGGCGGCGGCCCGATCGTGCCATGCCTGGAATATCAGCCCCGCTCCACGGTTTGCACAGCTCGGCTCGGCTCCATTACGTGTGGCAGGTTTAATATGGTTGGGCTCTGGGCTGAGGGCAGTGCCTTTCCGGGTGGGACTCGGGCTTTTGGAGATCGGTGGGGAGGTGAAGTTATTTCCGTTTAGAAGGGGGGCGTGGAAGGTGAAGTCCTCCCGGGGGTTACCCTCTCCTGCCAGGTCATGATTTCAGACTGGCTCTGGTGGCGGCCGTGGGGACAGGAAGGCAGGCATCCCAAGAAAGCCAGTCTCAGCACCCACTGAATCACAATATTCTAGAGACCCTCACTTTACACTTGGAGAAACTGAGACCTGGAGCAGGGAAGTGATTTGTCCAAGGTCATGCCGTGTTAATTAGTCTCCTGTATCTCAGACCCCTACACTTTCCTCTTGAGGTGGGTGGGTTTTTTGTTCGTTTGTTGTTTTTTTAATTGCCGAAGTTGCGGTTTCTCCCTGTGGGAACAGGAGAGGAAAGGCTTTTTGGGAATCATCTTGGCTAGCCAGACTTTAATCTGAAGGTCGGGTGGCCAGACTAGAGAACTTAAAGTGAGATCTTCCTCAGAACCGATTGACTTCCCTTACCCCACCATGCTCTTCCTTACCTCTACAAAAAAAAAAAATTAAAATTAAAAAGGACCTCCGTGTGCCTAGGGGTTAGTGGCAAAGACTGCATGACCCGAGGGTGGGAAGCTGTCCTGACCCTAGCTCCCTGGCCCCTGGTTCTGTCTATACAAATTCATCTTGGGCCTTGAGCTGCCCCGAGCACATTTCCCGTAGAAGCTTCTTCCCCTCTTGGTCAGCCTAGAGAGGGAACAAGAGGCCGCTATTGACTATCAAGGGTTATCCATTTGAAAACACCATTTCCCTCTGAACAGCATCTAATTGCTTCCTGAACAATCTCAAGGTCTTTTGTATAGACTCAGTGGGTAGAAGGGTTGGGTATCTATCTCCCAAGCTGCAGCCGGGGAAGGGGAAGGGAAAGGATGGGACCTGACCTGAACACAGACAAGGGGGGCTGGGAAGGAAGCACCGGGAGGAAGAAACTCTGAAAACAATGTGAGAAGGGCTTAAGTTTTTGTTCTTTCTTTTCTTTTCTTTTTTAAAGGGAGAGAATTTCTCTCTCTAAGAGAAAATCAGATTCAGTGCCCAAGTAAACTTGCTTTCTTAAAAATACACTTCAATGGAAAAAATAAAATACCTCATACATTTAAAAAATAAAGAAAGAAAGAAAGAAACAAAAAAAAATACACTTCAGTGCTCAGGTGAAGAGGGGTGAGTAGTTGGATTCTGGACCACTGACCTGTGGGATGGGAGGGGAGGGGTGCTTAGTGAGAAGGAAAGGGCAAGGGGCCCCAAGGAAATCTGACCTCTTGCCTACCCTTTGTTCTTTGGGGTCAGAGATGCTGCCTCTGAGGAGCTCTGTTGGTTTGGGCCAAAACCCTCGTTAGGACTCCATCAAGCTTGGCTTGTGCCGGGAAATTTTCCCCAGGGCGGACCCTCTGCCTGGCTTTTTTCTATAATGGTACTTTTTTTCTTGGCGCATTGGCAGCACCTTTTGGATTGCTTCTCTCCCCTTCCCCCAGTTTTCCTAAGGCATTTAAAAAAAAAAATTCTTTTAGTAGTCCCAGATCCCAGACTGGAGTAAGAGAAGGGGCCAGTGCCTTCCCACCGCCTCCTACTTCCTCTCTGTGTTTGCCAGGAATGCCGTATGAATGTAATAGGACTTCTGAAGTGTCACTGGGGCACAGAGCAAGGGACTTGGCATCTGGGACCTTAATCGTGGAGAGTTGCTGCCCAAATACCTTGTGTGATTATCCGTATAATCCTTAGATTTTTATTTGTGAGGGATGGTCTGATCCCTTACTTTGGATATGAGTGCGACCAATAATCCATTAGCCCATCTTAGCCGCCCTCCCTCTTCCTGCCGCCCGACTAACAAAGATAAAAAATAAAATCTTGAACTCAAACCTAATTATCTGCCTGAGTGATTCCGTAAGATTGCGTGACTTTCCATCACCCCCTTGTTTGGAAAAATCAGAAAGGGCCAGGGTCTAGTCTAGGCACCAATTAGCCAGTGTGACCTTGGGACAATTTACTTTGTGACTTTCTGGGTTCCCTCCTCTGGAAAGTGAGGGGTTTAGATGAGATGACTTTTAAGGTCTCTTCCAGATGTGACATCCTATGTTCTAAGGTCCTCTCTAGCCGTGTTTTCTGTGTTCTAAGGTCCCTCCCTGCTAGGCTAGTCCATGTTCTTAAGTCTCTTCCAATTGATATCCCATGTCCTAAAGCCCTCTCCGGCTGTGCGGGGCCCTCTGTTGTAAGATCTCTCCCAGCTGTGACATGCTTTGTTCTGCAGACCCTAACGGCTCTGAAATCTTAGGCGTCGATGAAGTCCAAGACGCTGGGGCCCTTTGGGTAGTAGAGCGGGTGTTTGTTACCCAGGCACCCAGCCTTCCCAGATCACCCTGCCCATCCGTGCAAGCTGGTGAAGGCTTTGTGGAAGAAAACACACACACACACACACACACACACACACACACACACACACACACTCACACACTCCCCCACCCCCACCCCCTCCAAGCGAAAGAAGGCAGGATCTTCAAAGTCTTTGGAAACCTGCTCTAGGAATCAGTGTGGATGTCAGGGAGATCTCCCTGGAGGCTCTGGGAGATATTCTGAGCCTGTCGGTTTTTTAGCAGCAATTTTGAAATGAGCCGGAAATCAAAGCAAATCAAAATCAGATCCCTGTCTGAATGGGCTGAAATGACGCCGCCTCTGTTGACAGGCGCTGGAAATATCCTGGTATTCTTGGTGTGGTGTAGACGGTGGGGCTATTGTCCAGGCTCAGGTAAACACAGTCACCTCACATGTTTGTGTTTGTTGAATTTTTAAAAAATATTTTGGGGGGGGCATAGGGTAGGGAAAAGGGTCTGGGTGCTGGTGGCTTTGCCAGGCTACCAGTGACAGCTTATAAATGAAGATCTGAGAATTATTTTTATTGGGCATTTTTGGTCCCTTAGTACAAAGGAGACATCCTGGTGTGGCAGGAGGAGCCCAGGGTGTTAGGTATCAGAAGATGTGGGTTCTAATCCTGACACTGTTAGCTAAATCTTTGTGTGACCTTGGCCTAGTCACTGCTTCTGGGGTTCTTGAGTTTCCTCTCCCATAAAATAAAGCAATTAGATAGTCTTGAGGTTTATATCCAGATGTGATACCCTGTAAGAAGGACCTGGATTTGGAAAGAGATTTTCTTTTCTTTTTTTTTATTTCTTTTTTTTAGTGAGGCAATTGGGGTTAAGTGACTTGCCCAGGGTCACACAGCCAGTAAGTGTTAAGTGTCTGAGGGCAGATTTGAACTCAGGTCCTCCTGACTCCAAGGCTGGTGCTCTATCCACTGTGCCACCTAACTGCCTCTGGAGGGAGATTTTCAAAGGCAACATGTAGGTGGTATAATATGCATTACCCCCCCACCCCTACCCCAAACAGCTGGTGGGTTAGGATCTTTCTGCTACTGACCCTAAAAATGATCCCTTTGCAATCATTTTGTCCAGCTCCTTCAATTTTCCAGATTGGGAAACTGAGGCTCAGGGGAGATTGGGTGGCATGCCCAGAGTGGCCCATCCAGCCAGCTAGTAACAGACATGTGAACGGAGCCTGTGGGTGCTGGGCTCTCTCTGGGTTACTCCTGGTGTGGTGAGTGTAGGCTGGTTCTGGTCCCATCTCAGGCTCATTCATCTTATGTGTAGTGAGCACTCATGATAGGTTGCTGTGGGGGACACAGGAGGAGAAGAAGGCTTGTCCCATTTTCCTTCTCTGGGAGGTTCTTAGCTCGCCTTTGTTTTTACCCACGTCCTGCCATCTCTCAAGGCCAACCTTGAAATGGTTCCAGCCCACAATGATTCAGCCATTTATCAAGTGCCTGTTATTTGGGGAGACCCCGGGCAGGGCAGTACTGGGGATGTAGAGACAAAAAAAAACAAGTGGCTCCGGTCCCTGTGGAGGGCTCCCCGGTGCGATGCCTCCCTTGGATTACTCTAGCATTTTTTGGCTGTGATTTTTTTGGTGTGGGTAACCCTTCTAATAATAGTGATGATAACAGTAGTTACCATTTATATAGTTCTTCAAGGTTTTCAAAGCACTTGGCAGATATTATCTCACTTTATCTTCACAACAGCCCTGGGAGGTAGGGGTTATTATCCCCATTTTAGAGTTAAGGAAACTGAGGCTGACTGAAGTGAAGTGATTTGCCCTGGATCACACAGTTCATAAGTGTCTAAGACCAGATTTGCATTCAGGTCTTGCTGACTTGAGGCCCAGAGATCTAGCCACTGTACTGTCAGGTGCCTCTATGGAGACAGCTCCCCATTCCCCTCCCCGCCCCCAGCCCTAACTCTTTGCTTGGTGGTCCTCCGTCAGCTGGTAGGCTTCTCTTTGGGTTGTTCCTATGAGGAGATACAGGGGCCTTGCTTGGCCTTGCTTGTGACCCGAATGGAATGATGAGGCATGGCGGGGAGGGGTTTACTATTTTGGAGGGTTGTAAGACACCAGTCTGGAGAAAAAGGAGATGGTCCAGATGTCAGGAAACTAGATTTGAATCCTGGCTCTGTTATTTAGTGACCACATGGCCTCTAAGGTTCCTTCTAACTTGAAATCTATGACCCTATGATCTTTGAGGCAGCTAGGTGGTTCAGTGGATAGAGCGCTGGCCCGAGTTAAAATTTGACCTCAGACACTTATTAGCTGTATGACCCTGGGCAAATCACTTAACCTCCTTTTGCCTAGGAGGTAGCTAGGTGGCTCAGTGGACAGAGAGCTGGATTCAGGAAGACCTGAGTTCAAATATGGCCTCAGACACTTACTAGCTGTGTGACCCAGGGCAAGTCACTTAGCCTCTGTGGCCATAATCCACTGGAGAAGGAAACGGCAAACCACTTCCGTGTCTTTGTTAAGAAAACCCCGTGGATGGCATTTGCCACCTGATGACTGAACAACAATGATCTTAAGACTGTAGGCCTCAGTTTCTTCGTCTGTAAACTGGGTATGATAGTAGAGGGCTCCCTCTGTTTCACAGCTGTGGAGAGGGGGTGTTGTGAAACTTGAAGCACCAAATAAATGTGAGTTCTTGGCATTTATAGATGACATCTGTGTGACACAGTTTACAGTCATTTCTTTACAACACCCTAAGAAGTAGGTTTTGGGGGGAGGGTGTCTGTTTAACACCATTTGAAAGTTAAGGAGAATAAGGTCGGAGAGGTCGTGACTTGATTGAGAGCACACAGCTAAACATGAATCCAGGTCTTGTAAGTCCCTGACCTAGGATCACAGATGGAAGGTTCATAGCTCTAGGTGACTTTGCTCATAAAGCTGGGAGGGACCCTAGATGCCTGTTCCTCCAGCCCAATTATTTAATTAAAAAATTTTTTTTTGAGGCAATTGGGAGTTAAGTGACTTGCCCAGGATCCCATAGCTAGGAAGTGTCTGAAGCTGGATTTGAACTTGGGTCTTCCTGGCTGTAAGCCCAGTGTTCTATCCACTAACCCCATTATTTTGAAGATGAGGAAAGTGAGGCCCAGGGAGGGGTTTTGAGCATCAGAGTTGGGATTCAAACCCATGGCCTCTGGGGCAGCTAAGTGGCGCAGTGGATAAAGCAAGGGTCCTGGATTCAGGAGGACCTGAGTTCAAATCCAGCTTCAGAAACTTGATACTTATTAGCTGTGTGACCCTGGGCAAGTCACTTAACCCTCATTGCCACCCCCCCCCCACAAAAAGAATAAAAGAAAAACAAACCTATGGCCTCTGATGACATAGCCAGTGTATTTCTCTGTCCTGTCACACTACTACAGACTGGTGGGACAACTGCTGGAGGTCAGGGTCTCCACCTTGTGATGTGGATGTGATAGGGGGAAGGCAGAGTCCCTGCCCTCTGCCCTGGAAACTCCGATTCTGATCGGGGCCACAGAGCTGGGAGGATGATGTAGGAGAGCCAGGGTACTTTTCCTTTTACAGATGCTCAAACTGAGGCCCGCCCAGGGAACCAGGACCATGTGGTCTGTCTTCTAATGATGCTCCCCATTGGACTGACTTGTCCAGAGTGGGAGCACTCTGATCTCCCCTTTGGACTTTGGGAGACCAGCCTGGCTTTCCTTTGGGGCTCTCTTCTCCTCCCACTGGCAATTGGATTGCTGAGGTTGGCTGTACTTCATTTGTTAAAAGGAAACTGCCCAGGTGGCTTGGTTTCTAAACAGGGGTGTGTGTGTGTGTGTGTGTGTGTGTGTGTGTGTGTGTGTGTGTGTGTGTGAGATCAACACCCAGAAAACTGTAGGTTTTTACCTTCTCCCACAAGTGGGTCCCCCAGCAAACATTTACCAAGTGGCTGCCTTCATAAGTGATGGTCGGCAGGTCTTCTCTTACCTGGGAGCAGGGTTGGGGTGTGGTGCGTGCCATCGCCAGATGAAGGGGTTACCAAGAGGAACCCTGCAGGAAGAAGTGCATTCTGTAGGACAGGATCTGTTTCTAGCACCCTGGGGTTTAGAGTTGGAAGAGACCTTAGGTCATTTAGTCCGGCTGCTCGGGTTTATGGATAAGTTTGAAACAGAGACCTTCAGAGAGGAAATGACTTACCCACGGTGTCGCACACGTAGTAAGCAGGAGGGTTAGGGTTTGGACATGGGTCCTCTGACTCTAAAGAACAAATGCAGGCAGCCCCGGACACTGGGATGAATTCATGACCAGCTACTCCACCAGAAAGAGGCTGGAGGGAGGGAACGTGGACAGAAGGGAAGCGTGACGTCTTTGAGTGGATCTGAAGAACTGGTAGGCTTTCAGCAGGTAGAGATGGAGGGGGTTCAAGGCCCAGCAAAGTTTCTGTGTCAGGAACGTGGGCAATCCAAAGACTTGAACTGATTTTGAGATACCTTGTTTTTTTCATCTATAAAGTGAGGTTGGCTTAGTTTATGTCTCAGATTCTCTCCTGTTGCTGTGATCTGTGATTCTGCTTGTTTCAGACTCTTAAGTCCTTGTTCTCTCTTGTAAGGGCTTGGTGTGAGGTAGATGGGCACCCTGGGAATGACCGAGGGACATTGGGAAGCAGGGAGCAGTCCAGGGTGGTTGGAATGTGAAGGGGTCAGTGTGTAGAGGCCAGGAAGGAAGGTCGAAGCTAGGTTACAGAGGCCTTGAATGTGGCTAAGGAGTTTGCCCAGTGAGAGACAGTTTGGGGTTAGTACGTGGAGAGAACGTTGGATTTGAAGTAAGAGGACCCAGCTTTGAATTCCGGCTCTTCTGCTTTCTACCCTCGTGATCTTGGGATAAATCACTGAATCTCCCTGGGCCTCAGTTTTCTCATCTGTCACATGAAGTGGTTGGACTAGGTGACCACTGGGGACCTTGCTAGCTCTAGAATTATAATCCTTTGAGGAGTCACTGAAGTTTTGAACAGCTTTGGGAATGAAGTGTGAGGGCTCAGAAGACTTCATTCATTGGTTATAGAATGCCAGCACTGTAAAGAGGGATCATGGGAGAGGCAGCCTCAAAGTCAGGAAGGCCTGGGGTTCAAGTCTGAGTGACCCTGGGCAAGTCACCTAACCTCTTAACTCTTCAGGGAACTGTCTTAAGATTATAACGTTGCAGGGTGATTGCTCATGTCCCATGTGAAGAGGGGCACCCTATGCATGCCCGAGGAAATCACGAGTCTTGTCCAAAAAATGCTGGGGCTAGAAGAGATCTTAGAATCTAGAATGTCAGACGTGGAAGGGACCAGGGAGTTTATCCATCCGTTGCTTCTTTGACCAAGGCAGGCCGGGATGGCCCTCGCCGTGCATCGAGTGACCAGGCCCAGAAGCTAGCTGCCATTAGCCCAGCTCAGTCCTCCCATCTACAATCCAACTTGGGCCTTAAAAGGTCACCATTTCAGCTGCTTTATAACTCACACCAGTAATAATATTAATGGCTGCCACTGAGAGAATACTTGATAATTTACACAGTCCTTTGCATAGGTTATCTCGTTTGATCTTCCCAATGATGCCAGGAGGGAGATGGTGGGAATATTAGTATCTGTGGCTGACAGAAGAGCAAACTGAGGCTCAGGCATAAAGTGCCTTGTTCATGGGGACCCGGTGATGGGTTGGGACTAGAACCCAAGACCACTTTCCTTCAGTGCAGGCCCCTTCATCTTGTTTGCCCCTCCTGGCAGGTCACACTTGGGCCAGAATTTGGGTTGGGGGTAAGGATTCCCTTAGGGCAGATGGCTTGTCCCAGACCTTGTATTCATCCCCCAGTTTGGGGCTCAGTCCAAGTCCTAAGTGAGGGGGGAGGGTGGGGAAGGAAATCCCCAAGCTTGCTTTCACCACAGCATCCCATTCTCTTCTTTCTGAAGCTTCCTTTTCTCCAAACTCTTTCCTGACAACAGCTGAGAGGGGTCAGAAATTCTGGCTCTGCACAGATCAGTCTGCAGATGACAACCTTGCCCCAAAGCCCACCCTTCTAATTCCTTACTTTGGAATCCTTCTGGGGTGGGGGGAAGTTAAGCCCCCCACTTCCTCTCCCTTCCCCTTCCTCAATTAATTACATCACCATAATTTCTCCCAGCATCTCCCCTCTCCTTCCCAGAGAGCCATCCCATATAACAAATAATATTTGTAAAGACCCCCAAAAATGTTATTTGTAATAATCCTCCTTCCTGTTCCCAGGACTTGATAGTTTACAAGGGGCTTCCTAACCACAGTTTTAGGGGAACGCAAATATCCTTACCCCCATCTTACAGATGACAGTGCAGAGGCTCAGGGGCAGGCAGCTCATAAGATTCAGAGCTGGCACTTGGCCCCAGGCCTTTCTAACCCCAGGGCCAGTGACCTTCCAGCAGACCGCAAGGCTCTTTGTGCCCTGCCTGGCCCCCTCTTCCTTCCTTTCATGCCCCTGCTGTCCCTCTTGGGTCTTTACCCTTCCCTCCTTGGAAAAGAGACCTTGTTCAGTGGAAAGATCCCCAAATACCTCAAATCCAGCCAGTAGTACTTATTAGCTGTATGGTCCTGGGCAAGTCACTTAACCTGGTTCCTTCAGTTTCCTCATCTGTAAAATGAAGATCTCAATAGTGAGGTGCGTTTGAATCCTAACTCTGCCTCTTACTACCATGATAACCGTGGGCAAATCATTTCACTTCTTGGAGACTCAGTTTCTTCATCTGCAAATGGAAGGGGCTGGGTTTGAGGGCCTTCCAGTTCTATTAGATTGAACTCCTCAGGGGCAGAGGTGGTCTCTGCCTTCACTTTAGTCACATAGTAGGCGCTTAACAAATGCTTGTTGATTGACTAAAACAGGAAACCCCCCCCCCCCCAGCAGAGCAGGACCAGACTCTTAGTTATTTCAGGAATCCCTAGCCAAGGGAGGAGGGGACTCCAGCCGAGGGGGGAGGGGGGAGGGAGGGAAGGAAAGGAAGTTTGAGAAGCCTCTTCCTTACTCCGTTTGCCTACTATTTAATATACAAAATACAGGGATGGTAATTGCATTAAGATGTATATAATTATACTGTAGGAGGAAAAAAAAACCCACCCCTTGTTAATTGTAGGCCTGTTTTGAACTGATAAACGTTGAGTGATTCATGTTTTCTTTGGAGTTCACCAACGTTAAGCCCCGGTCCACAATACCAGCCCCGAAGAAACTTGTTTTCACAGTCTGAGCTCTCAGTGCTGGAGCCAGAAGAAGGCCAAAGAATCTTTCCAGCAAAGGCACGGTGGGATCTCTCCCTTTTACTACTCCCTCCCTCCCCCCTCTCTCTCCCCACTATGGGGTCTGGAGGGTCGTGACTAATGCTGTCAGTCACCCTTCGGTCCTCAGCCAGACACTGTTTCGCAGACTGTCAGCGCTGGGAATGCTCGGAGCTTCATCCCTTGGAGGGGCTGGCATAGGAAACCCTTTTGTAGTATCTCTGATGACCGGGCCTTTTGCCTTGGTTTGGATCCTTCCGGTGCCAGGGAACTCACTACCTAATGAGACGGTGCCTCCCATTTTAGGGAAGGTTGGAGATTCACCCGCAGAGTTTGGCGGAGATAGGCAGCCCCTGTGCCTTCTGATTGGGCCTAGTTCTCCCCTTGGGGCCAAGCAGAGATGATCTGAGCCCTCTTTTACATGCTGTCTGACCTACTGTAATGTCCACCCATTCTGCCCTTCCTCTTTTCTGGGACCAAGCAGTGTGGATCTAGCTCCTCCTCTTCGTCCTCCAGATCCTGGGGTCAGCTTCCTTCCACTCGTCAGTATCCTTCCATAAAAGGTGCCCAGGGCGCTCCAGCTGAGGCACAGACACCCCCTCAGGTCTTGCTCTGTGCTGGGTTAGGAGACCTGCAAGGAGAGAGATGATCGTGGCTGGGAAGGCATCAGAGGCTGGCCAGGCCAACCCCCTCATTTCACAAATGAGGACGGGCCTCTTCCCTCCGGCTTCACTCTTGGGCTGAGGAGGCAGGATTCACACGCCCATGTATGGTGTGATGGAGAAGGTGGTAATTGTGTGCTAAGTGGTGAGAGGTGGAGGCTGGGAGAGCGAATTAAAGAGGGAGGAATCAGAATAATTTTAGTCCCCATTTCTGCAAAGCGGGACGATTGTGCCACTGGTCCGCTTAGAATCACAGCTTCCTAAACCAGGGAATCCCAGTGCCTGGGGCCGAGGCTAGCTCTGGTCTAGCCTGTACCCCCAGGAGTCATGAAATTTTCATTGCCAGTGTTCATACCTTGGAAATGGGCAAACACCACAAATCAGAGCTTGATTTATTGTCTCGCTGATTGACTGGACTTAAGAAAGTGATGGAAGAAATATTAATTATTCACAGAATTAGCATCTATTTTCTCTTCCCGGAACTTTGGAGGTAGCTAGGTGACACAGTGGATAGAGTTGTGAGCCAAAAGTCAGGAAGACCTGAATTCAAATCCAGCCCCTAGTACTTATTAGCTGTATGGTCCTGGGCAAGTCACTTACTCTAATTGCCTCACTTTCCTCATCTGTAAAATGAGGATCTCAATAGTATCTACTTCCCAGGGTGGGTGTGAGGATAAATGGTATGATATCCATAAAGTGCCCGGCACACCGGAAGTGCTTAATAAGTGCTTGTTTCCTTCCTGAGGTTAGACTGGGCCCTGGGCATTGAGTTCAGAGGTGAGGCTATCTGGCCCTGGCTCTGCCACCTTGCTTACCTTGGTGACCTTTGGCCCCACTTCCCTCCTCTGCCCATAGGGTTGTTTGGGCTGGGTCAGGTCAGGTATTTTCTTCAATATTTGACTTTTTGTGGCTTTGCCCTTTCTGGCCATAGGTGCCTCAGTTGGTGTCAGAGCGACTTGACTCATTCACACTTGGTACATTTTTAATTTACCCAAGGTATTCTTCCTGGGAGGTTATGTTCATTCTGATGGGAAGGTGCCCCTGGATTCTTGAAGCTGGTTATGCCAGAGAAACTGTGAAATGAGACCAGTGGCTAGGATCAGAGGATTTAGAGCCGATGGGGACTTCAAAGGTCATCGAGGCTAGGGGTTTGTATCGTGGGCCCCCCTGGGGTGCTCTGCTGAGTCCTGTGGGCCCTTCCTTGGAAGTCTTATGAGGTGCATAAAATAAATTATAGCGGATACTGAAAGAAATCAATGATATTGATAGACAATCATCGAGATATTTAAAACTAACAAAACCAGTCTGACGGACCCCAGGTTAAGAACTCAGCATCCTCGTTTGACAAATAAAGAAACTGAGGCAGCTCTTTCATTTTACTGAGGAGTAAAAATGAGGCCCAGAGAGGGGAAGGATCTTGGCCAAGATCTCACTGGTAGCAAATAACAGAAGTGGGGTTAGAGCCCAAGGTTTTGACTCCAAGCCCAGTGGTCTTTCCTAGAGAGGAGCCCCAAGTGGGGCCCCTTGGAAGCTTCTAGCTGTGTGTGGGTGGGTGAGGGGATGTAGGAGGGGGTAGCATGAGAGCTTTAGGCCTGAGCTCTGTTTGTGCCAAGGCATTTTCCTGTTAATGAGGTGAGTCAACAAACAGGTACAAACTCATTTATTTATTTTGGCTTGAAAGAAGTCTCTGGTTGAGTAGCCAAGGAGTCCCTTGGACTGTGTGGTCTCCAAGGTTTCCATCGGGCTCTTAATACTTCATCACAGAGCATTCGATGATCTAAGATGCCTCCCAGCTCTAGCATTCTTTGTTCCAAGTGCCCTCCCAGCTCTGTCTCAGTTCTGAGAGCTCTCTGGGTGCTAATGTTTTCTTCTCATGGCCCGTTCAACTGAGATGTTTGGCCAATCCATGAGCTTCTTCTTCTTCTTTTTTTTTTTTTTTTGCAGGGCAATGAGGGTTAAGTGACTTGCCCAGGGTCACACAGCTAGTAAGTGTCAAGTGTCTGAGGCCGGATTTGAACTCAGGTCCTCCTGAATCCAGGGCCAGTGCTTTATCCACTGTGCCACCTAGCTGCCCCCCATGAGCTTCTTTTAATTAGAAGCCGCCTTGGTTTGGTTGGTTGACTCGGTTCAAGTGTGGCATGATGAATCAGAGCAGGACGTTGGAAAGAGGATCAGACTTAGGGTCATGAGAACTGGGTTTGAACCCTAGCTATTCCACAAATCAACTGTGTGACTCTGAGGAAGTCACTTCACTTGCCTCAGCCTCACTTTCCACATCTGCAAAATGGAAACTTCATTTTAGGAAGCACTCCGTGATCATTAGAGGCACTGAATGGTAGAATGGCCCGCTGTCCTTCATTGGATATCTTCCAGTAGTGACCAGAAACCACCAATCGTTGTGTCCATGGTGAGGATTCATGGCTGATGAGGCGTCTTCTGGCTGAGATTCTGTGAAAATGGGAATACTCACCACCCCCTGTTTCACAAGGGTATTGGAAGGAAAAAGCTCTATAAGTCTTCAGGCTCTGTTGAATTAGGAGTTACTCTTCTTCTCTCCTGTCACGGCTGGCTCTGATGCTTTGTTCCGCTCTGACACTGTTCTCAGCTCAGCTCTTGTGTTCTGAGGCTCCTTCTAGCTCTGAAATCCTTTCCAGGGCTGATCTCCTGCCTTCCGAGGGGCTCTCCAGAGTCTGCCTATATCCTTAAGAGCCTCTTGCTGTGGTGTTCAGTCAATCGGCAAGTACCTACTGTGTGCCAGGCACTGTGGCCTTCCTTGCGGGGAGCCCCTTGGGACCTCCAGCTGTTCAGGATGCAGCCAGCCCCACACCGAAGGGGAAGTGGTCTTCAGAGGCTCCAGCTTTTTATTTCTTGCTTCTCCTCTCTCCAGCCACAGCTGATGCAGGTCATGTCCTTTCTCTGGGGGGGGGGGGGGGTTACCCATCTGGACATCCTGGTCCTCCTCCTCTGCCCATCCCCTCCCCCCAGCTGGGAAGGGTGACTGCATAGAAAGGCTGCCGACCTTGGGACTTGAACACACTCGCTCAGGCACACACGGATACACGGAGCCGCACTCACATTTCTATGGGCTCCACCCCCACCCCAGCCTGGTGTGTGGGGCTCCAGTTTGTATGATGGTTGTTCCCAGTTTCCAGATGTGCTTGTGAAGAGGAGAACAGCTAGAACTGGAGCTTTGCCTTTTTATCCCCATCTTGGCGCTGGTTGGTCAGGATGCTTGAGATGCCTATGACATTAGAGCAGACACATTTTTTCCCCAGGGGCTTTCCCTGGGGAGGCTTAATTTTGAGGATGAGGCTCAGTGCTGGGGGCTTTGGGGTGCCACCACCCATGCTTCCCTGTTAGATCAGGCTAGAGGAGGGGGCTTTCCAAGACTTCTACTTCCCCAAGTTGCTCCCTGTTGCTTCCCTTTCCTCAGATGTCAGCTGATGATGTATATTACTAAGCATTTCTCACCGAACATAGGGGAGCGTGGAAATCGTCTCTCAGGACCTCCCAGAGAAGAGGGGAGCTGTGGCTCGTCCATTCACCTCCCAGGAGGGGACCTTTGAGGGCAGCTTGTCAGATTCCCTTTCTTGACAGAAGAGGAAATTAAAAGCCCATGGAGGGGATCTGACCTGTCCCAAGGTCATTGGTGAATCTGTGGCTGAGGTGGGACCAGAACCCATTTCTTCTTCTTCTTCTTCTTCTTCTTTTTTTTTTTTTTTGTGAGGCAATTGGGGTTAAGTGACTTGCCCAGGGTCACACAGCTAGTAAGTGTTGTGTCTGAGGCCGGATTTGAATTCAGGTACTCCTGAATCCAGGGCCAGTGCTCTATCCACTGCGCCACCTAGCTGCCCCGAACCCATTTCTTCTAATTCCCAGGTTTCTACTCTCTGGAATATGTGGAATGCCCTCCGCATTCCATGCACTTTGGATGCTAAGCAGAATTGGGTTAGGTGCTGGGGTTTTGGTTTGTTCCCCCCTTGGTGTCAGCTGTTCTCTCTTCCCCTTCCCCTTTCCTTCCCCCTCTCCTCCCCCTCCTTCTTTGTCTTTATCTGGATTGCCCCCTCCCCCACCTTAGTACAGGCAGAGCCCCTCACCTGAGCATCAGTACAGTGGAAAGAGCACTGTCTCTGGAGTTACAAGACCTGGATTCATATCCTGCTTCTGAGTCCTGTTAGCCATGTGATCTTGAGGGCAAGGTTCCTGGGCATCACTTTCCTTATCGGTGAGATGAGAGGGTTGCCCTGGATGGTGTCTCTGAGGTCTCTTCCGGCTCCAAATTTATTGTCCCATCACAAATAGGATAGAGCAGGAGAGTACGGCTCCCCCATTGTAGCCCACCCCCATGGCTAGAGACCCAAGAACAGTGGCCCCTACGTATCCATTTGGGTTAATGTCACCCAGGCAGATGGGAAGCGGCTCCCCTCATGTAGGCCTCCTGGTATTTCCCGAGTGCTCAGCAGAAATGACTTTGGGGAAGTCCCGTGAGCCACAGGAGGTCACACGGGGCTGGCAGATGGGAGCAGGACTGAAAGGGTTCCTCTTCCAGGCCTTTGAAGAAGACAGAGGCCCATGGATCTCCAGTGGCTCTGGGTCCTTCCTCCACCATCCCGGAGGTTCACGGGCTGATTCAGGCTCCCATGTCCGTGGAGGGGAGGGTCTGGGGTCAGCTTCATGTATGTAGCCAGGAAGAATCACACGGATGATGTGCTGAGTGTCAGCTTTCATTTTTAATCACAGAAAACCCCAGGTTCTCAAAGGCTGTCTGTGAATGGAGGTCAGATCAGTGCAGTGAATTTCAGTTCCGTTCACTTCAGCAAGCTTGTCTTAAATATTACCCATGCCGGGCACATACCCAGATACCTAGACTAAAACCCGTCAGCCCCTGCCCTCGGGAAGCTTTCCAGTTTTTCTGGGAAAGAGTATGTCCACATCTGCATGGGTATGAAACACGGACAAAGGAAAAGCCATTAATGGGGAAGTGGGGGTTGGGTAGAGGCACTGGGGGTGGGGTCAGGAGAGGCCTTGTGTTGGGGGGCGGTGCTTGAGCCAATAATCTCTGAGCAAAGTGTGTAGAGGGAGGGAAAGAATCAGGAAAAACAACTAATTCATTGAAAACATCAAAAATACATGCAAACTTCCCCCACCCATGGCCTTCCCACCTCTCTGTGCAGGGACTTTTACTATGTTCCAGGGACCTGCTTTTAAGAAAATATCTTTTCTTTTCTTTCTTTTTTTTTTTAAGTGAGGCAATTGGGGATAAGTGACTTGCCCAGGGTCACACAGCTAGTAAGTGTTAAGTGTCTGAGCCGGACTTGAACTCAGGTACTCCTGACTCCAGGGCTGGTGCTCTATCCACTGTGCCACCTAGCTGCCCCAAGAAAATATCTTGATAACTATTTCACTGTAGTTGGCTTTCTTTCTAATCCTACGTAGTTTATTTTATGCATCTATAAACCGGTATTCTGAGGAGGGGTCCCATAGACTCCCCCAGACCCAAAGGGCCCAAGATACAAGCAAGCTTGTGACCCCCTTTTCCCCAAGAGTGGATAGGACCCTGTGTCTGGAATCAGCGGAATCGGGTCCAGATCCAGCTCTGATCTTCTCTTTATCTTGTGGTCCTTAGCAGGTTACTTAACCAGTAGAATGAGTGAGTCCGAGAGGGTCCCTCCTGAAGGTCCCTTCCCGTTCTAAATCCCATGATTCTTTGTACCTTTAACGCCCATGTACATGTGCTGGCCTACGATGCCTGCATATATGTAGATTCATACCAGCACAAACGTGTTACAGATGTGTTTGCGTGCACACATACCCACCGTTTGCTCAGGTTGGCTAATTGCTCATAGACAGCCAGGTTTGTTTGATTCTTCTTTTTTTCCCAGGGCATCCCTTCCTTCCCAGGACCCCCTCCCACTCAGAGGCCTGAGGCCCTGGGGCATACCTTGCCTGGGAGAAAGAAATGTATTTTTAGTCCCTGTTTGTGTGGCTTGGGAGGCAACATTAACGCTGTCTCCTTTGTGCTAGTTTTGTGTTTGTTTCAGCAGGACGGCTTCAGGCCTGGGCTCTGAGCCAACCTGTCTGCCCGAGAGGTTCTTAGAGGCTGGAGGGGGTGTGTGTAGGGGGGAATGCATGGCAGCCATGTTTGCTGCTTGCTACATCCTGGTCTGGGAGGGGTACGATGAGGCAGCTCACGTTCCCCCGCGTCCCCTGTTATCCCCACTAGCAACCCTAAAGGGGCCGGGTGGATGTGGAACCACTGTTTGGGATATCAGTGGCCGAGACCCTCTTACCTCTTCCAGCTGGATGGTTACTGTTGCTTTGGGTCTCTTCTGTGGGTAATGGGAGGCACGTGAGGGAGGCAGGTGTGCCCACTCCAGGCATTCCTAGAGAATCTTAGTGGATGCCTCTGGCTCTTGGCTCTTGGCCAAGCCCAGCTGGGACTCGCCCCATCAGATAGGACAGGCAGCTCAGAAGGAGCAAAGATATCTTTGGAAGAAGCTCTGCATGGCTCCTTCCCTGGCCCAGGTCTGTGTAACCTCTTGTCTGAACTGCTGCAACAGCTGCTCAACCAGTCTCTGCCTGGGCCAGTCACAGGATGTCAGAGCTGGAAGGGACCCGAGGACCTCAAGTATTGAAAGGCTAAGTCTGGAAGAAAGTCCGCACCAGAGAATGTTAGAATTAGAAGGTTCCTTAGAACATTCTGTGTTAGGCTGGCATCTAGAACATGGAATGTTAGAGCACGGAATTCAGGTGGGGGCTAGTAAGGGACTGCATGCTTTTGTTGGCCAGACATGGCTAAAAGTAGATGGAGCTTGGCTTGGGGCACCGGGAGGTACCAGCTTAGGTGGAGCCAACCCTTGGCCTAGAGGCAGATGAATGAAGGCCTCATGGATCAGGCTTCTTTCTGCCTGCTTCAGCTCCGGTCTCCTTTGAAAGTCTGCCTTGTGTTGGGGATCTCCCTACCAGCATGGGATCCGATGGTCATTTCATCCCTGCCCGGCTCCTTCTCATCCTTTTCTTTCTCTTCCTCTGCAGGGTTAACCAGGCTGGCTGTCTCCATAGCACCCTAGATGCGGAGCCCCGTGGGATCTGAGAGCTTATTGGACCACTTGCCTCCCCTCCCCTCCTCCGACTGCTGCCATGTGTACAGCCAATCGTCCCTGGGCCCTCTTGCTACTGGGGGGAGTGTGGGCGGTGGCCAGTAGTGCCGAGCCCCCCTTCCGGACCTTCCCGGTGAGCGACTGGAGCTTGACCCACCTGGTCGTCCACAACAAGACGGGAGAGGTGTACGTGGGGGCTGTCAACCGCATCTACAAGCTCTCCAGCAACCTGACCCTGCTGCGGACCCATGTCACGGGCCCTGTGGATGACAACGAGAAGTGCTACCCGCCGCCCAGCGTCCAGTCTTGCCCCCACGGGCTGGTGACCACCAACAACGTCAACAAGCTCCTCCTGGTGGACTATGCGGCCAATCGGCTCATCGCCTGCGGGAGCGCCTCCCAGGGTATCTGCCAGTTCCTGCGTCTCGATGACCTCTTCAAGCTGGGCGAGCCCCACCATCGCAAGGAGCACTACCTGTCCAGTGTCAATGAGTCGGGCACCATGTCCGGCGTCCTTATCGAGGTGCCCGGCGGGCACGACAAGCTCTTCATCGGCACCCCCATCGACGGGAAGTCCGAGTACTTCCCCACCCTGTCCAGCCGCAAGCTGATGGAGAACGAGGAGAACGCGGAGATGTTTGGCTTCGTCTACCAGGACGAGTTCGTGTCCTCCCAGCTGAAGATTCCCTCAGACACCCTGTCCAAGTTCCCGGCCTTTGACATTTACTACATCTACAGCTTCAGCAGCGAGCAGTTCGTGTACTACCTGACCCTTCAGCTGGACACGCAGCTGACCTCGCCCGACTCCACCGGGGAGCAGTTCTTCACCTCCAAGATTGTCCGCCTCTGCGTGGATGACCCCAAGTTCTATTCCTACGTGGAGTTCCCTATCGGCTGCGTGCAGGGCGGCGTCGAGTACCGCCTGGTGCAGGACGCCTATCTGAGCAAGCCGGGCAAGGCCCTGGCCCGCCAGCTCGGCGTGGCCGAGGGCGGGGACGTGCTCTTCACTGTTTTTGCCCAGGGCCAGAAGAACCGAGTGAAGCCACCCAAGGAGTCAGTTCTTTGTCTCTTTACCCTCAAGAAGATCAAGGACAAGATCAAGGAGCGGATCCAGTCGTGTTACCGGGGCGAGGGCAAGCTGTCCCTGCCCTGGCTCCTGAACAAGGAGCTGGGTTGCATCAACTCGGTGAGTGAGGGGAAGGGGTTGGGGGGGAGAGGACTCCTCCCCCTGCGGTGGGGTGAGGGTGAAGGGGGCCTTGCCCTCTGCCCCAGGCCTCCTGGGTGACTCGGCACGATTCCATGTTTATTTTATTTTAGTTTTTTTTGCTGGACAAAGAGGGTTAAGTGACTTGCCCAAGGTCACACAGCTAGTAAGTGTCAAGTGTTTGAGGCTAGATTTGAACTCAGGTACTTCTGAATCCAGGGCTGGTACTTTATCCACTGTGCCACCTAGCTGCCCCCGATTCCATGTTTATTGAGTCCCTGCTCCATGGAGAGCAAGGTTGGGGGGCGGGGAGAGCCCCTGAGACACAAAGACGGAGTCCTGCTTTTGTCTGTGTGGCCCCGGGCAGGTCCTCAGTGTCTCATTGTCACCATTCTGAGAGGACAGATGACAGAGCAATGGCCCCTCTGTGTAGTCTATGGACGCTGCTGCGGGAGAGATCTGGAGGCAGAGAATGCAGGCCTGGATCCCCGTTCTGCTCCCTTCCTTTGGGGTCCCTTCTGTGAAGTGCTGGCATTGGGCTGGTTGGTCTCCAAGGCCTCGGGCAGCTCTTTTGTTTTGTGCGCCTGCGTCTTCTCTTCCCTAATATGAGACTTGGCAGGCGTGGGCACGGCTGGCCAGGGTTTGAGTGCTCCCCAGCCTGGGGTGAGGCACGCTGGAGGGGCAGGGCTGGCTGGGGGGGTGTTAGGCAGAGAGCCCTGTGGGGTGGGGGTCCTAGCGGGCTGAGGAGTGGGCAGGGAGACAGACACTGGACAAGGGGGCAAAATGAGGGCAAAACCTCCTTGTGCGCCCAGTATGTAGGTGACCTCCGTGGCATTGTCAATAACCAAATCTGCCTTGGGAAGACGAGCACAGACCCTGCCTTCAAGGGGGCTACCCTCTGAACTGCGTCTATGAGACAGCAAGGGAACAGTCACGCTCACTTCTCCCTCATTTATAGATGTGGGCACCCTTTCAGAAAGAGAAAACAAGCTAAATTTGGTTGGACAGTCAGGCTACGTAGGCAAACTCCACTAATCATGGCTCTTCTTGGCCAGTCACGGCTGACTCCTTGCTCCGCTTCACACCCACGTTCACTTCTGAAGTCTTGTCAGCTCAGTTCATTTCAGAGCACAGGGATGTCCATCTTAAATGATTAATTATTATGAATGAATGGATTTAATTAATACTCATATTAATGGCTTACTGTATGCAAAACTCTGCGTAGATCATCCTATTCTTGCTCTCAAGAGGCTTACAGTCTAGTTGGGGGGAATATCACATACACATAGAAAAAACTACAATACGCACAGAACAGACCAGCTGGCCCTGAAACAGGGCCGGCATTGCCGTCCAATGGAAAGAACCCCGGGTTGGGCATCCGGAGACTCGGTGTTTATTACTCTTGCCCCTGGCTCACTTCATGAGAAAGGACCCCTTGTTTCCTTAGCCGAGACTCAGTTTTTTCATCTGCTAAATGGGGACAATACTACATGTCGTATTGGCCCTCACAGAGTTTCTAGCGATAAAATGAGGCAGTAGAGTTAATTCAGTCTAAGAGTTAAATTTATGGAGTGTCTTCTTGGTGCCGTGACCTCCGTTAATGGTTTTCTGTGGGACCAGTGGTTTCATCAGTCTGGAGGACTCCCAGTGGAGTAGCTCTGTCCAGTGGTACATCAGTGGCTCCTCTGTAACTTTCTTTCAAAGAATTGCTTAGGACCCTGAGAGATTTGTGGTCTACACACAGTCTCTGTCACTGGGGCCCAGTGATGCTTCTCTATCCACTTCTTCATGCAGCCTTTCCTGCCCTTGTTAGGGGGGCTACAGAGCTGAACAAGGCATGGACCCTGCCCTGAAAATCTGGGAGTGAATGAACCCAGGGAGGTGGGATTGCCCCTGAGGCAGCCAGTTGGTCCTTTTTTGGTACCAAGAGTGAATCCTGGCCCAGGTGTGTGGGAAAGGAGAGGGGTAGGTGGTGAAGGAGGCAGCCATAGAGGGGCCTGTCTTATGGGCTTATGTGCTGGAGCAATCGAGGGAGCAGGAGACACCCCCCCTTCTCCTCGTGACCCTGTTACCAACCCCTGTGGGACTGAGAACAGGTCCCCCCCCCCACTTTGGGCTTGGGTCTTATCATCTGCAAAAGGGGTGGAGGTGGGGAGAGAACTTGTTTGGGGAGGGATGCTGGATCTGCTTTTCCCTTAGGTCCCTTCTAGCTCAGAAATCGTTTATTCTGTATGTGAGGACCAAGGAGCTAAGAGAAAGAGAGAGAAGGAGGGAGAGGGGGGAGAGAGAGAGAAATAGGAGAGAGACACACATAGAGACAGAGACAAAGAAACAGAAGGGGAAGAAATAGAAAGAGACAGAGAGGGAGGAGAGAGACAGAGAAGAAGAGACTAGGGAGAGAGTGGGGGAGGGAGAGAAAGGGAGGAAGAAGAGAGGGGGAGAGAGTAAGACAGAGATATTAAAAGACAGGTGCCTCACTGCTTTGGGCACCTGCCCCTGCCTCTCCTGCCCAGCCTGGCCCTGTGGGCTCCAGGGGCCTCCCTCCTCTGCCTTTTTTTCTCCCAGACCCTGGGAGCTCACACTCCCCTTTGATGTTTTTTCCTTGCTGACTCATCCAATTAACCTTAATTGTCAGCAGACTCCAGGATTCTGGGGTTTGAAGCTCACAAACTGCCTGGGCAGAGGCCAGAGAACTTCGGGCCTGCTTGTCTCCCTGTTCCCTCCGTTTCCCCACTCTGTCCTCATCCCCCTCCCCCGGAGCCTCAGTGTGTGGTGGCTCCTCTCCCCCAGCTCTGGATCCTCTGAGCCGGAGCCCCTGGGTGTGTGTTCCCACAGGCCCCTCCCCATACCTCCCTGGGAAGGGACAGGCAGGAGGCCATCAGCTGCCAGATCACAGAACTGTTAATAACACGGTCCAGAGAACTCCTGCTCAGAGACGGTGGATTAAAGGGAGCAGAGATTACACTTGGGCGGCCCGAGACCAAACCCTTCCGCTGCCGCCACTGCCACTGCCGCCACTGCTGCTGCTGCTGCTGCTCTCTCCTGGCCCCTTGGTATGCAGGACCAGGCAGGGCTGGGCTGGGCTGTCCTGAGCAGAGCCGGAAGCTCTGCCCTGCGGTTTGACCCACTGTTCGGAGGCTCTGCCCTGCGGTTTGACCCCCTGTTTGAGGACCTGCACAAACACTGGGTAGAGGGGGCCTGGAGAGGAGGAGGGTTGGATAGAGACCCCTGGGGGACGGTTTCCATGCCAATCAATCCTGAGCACCAACTGCCTAAGGTTTGGGGCATTTAGACTAAAAGGAACCTTGGAGTGTGTTTTGTCCAAGATTCACATTTTAGAGAAGAAACTTTTAGCCAGCAGTAAGTGTCTTGCCTTTGGTTACCCCAGCCGGGAGCAGAACTGACATCTGAACCCATGTCCTCGGAGTATAAATCCAGGGTCCTGGCCAGGGACCATGGTGGCAAGAATTCCAGTCCCTAGGATCAGCAGACCTGAGTTCGAATCCTGCCTCTGATATTTAATACCTATGTGACTAGGCAGGTCACTTAGCCATCAAGGTGTACCTAAAATCCCGTCATCTCCAGGAAGCCCGCCCCCCCCCCCCTTTTCAATCTCAATAGTATTTTACTTTTTCCAGTTACAAGTAAAGATGGTTTTCAATATTGGTTTGTTTTTATAAGATTTTGAGTTCCAAATATGAAAGCCCTTTCTAAGCCCTTTCAACTCTGGTGACTTTGCTCTTTTAATCATTTCCTGTTTTTCCTGTCTATAACCTGTTTGTACCTATTTGTTTGCTTGTTGTCTCCCCATTAGACCGGGAGCTCTGGGAGGCTCAGGCCGTCTTGTGCCTCTTTTTGAGTCCCCAGTGTAACTTAGCATACTGCCTGGCACATAGTAGGTGCTTAATAAATATTTATTGACTGACCTCCTGGGATCTCAGTCTCTGTATCTGTAAGACAAAGATGGACCAGATGACCTGTGAGGACCCTTCTAGCCCAAGGTCTGTGAAAGAGAAAACCTCAGTCTGACAGTCCAGTCCCCTTGTGATTCACTTTCTGCCTCCATAGAGCAAAGGGCTTAGGGATGGAGCAGTGTTTCCTAGGCTAAGTTGGAAACACTTTGGGGTTTAAAATATGTTGATGGGATCCATGAATGCTGGTCTGTGGGGGAGGGAGAAAGGAGTGGGTGGGAAATTTTGGAGTACAATAGAGTAAATGAGGCCTATTTTCACGATGAAAAAATTTGCCACATGTAATAAGTATTTTTGCTACATATGTAATTTCACATTTAATATTTTAGAGAAAAACATTCCAAGGATCCAGAGTCTTGCAGCTGTGATTTCTAGTAAACCTGTGTTTGCCAAACATGACCAGTACATTCCAGGATGGGTCTAGGGGAGGACAGGCCGCTAGGTGGTTGAGTGGATAGAGTGCTGGACCTGGAATCAGGAAGACTCACCTTCCTCAATTAAAATCTGGCCTCAGACACTTACTAGCTTTGTAACCCTGGGCAAGGCACGTCACCCTGTGTGCCTTAGTTTCCTCATCTGTAAAAATGAGCTGAAGAAGGAAATGGCAAATGTCGAGAAAACCCCAAATGGGGTCACACAGCGTCGGACGCGGCTGAAATGACTGAACAACAAAATCTGTGGTGGGAAGCGACTTCAGAGGCCAGCTAGGCTGAACTCCCCATTTTACAGATGGGGAAATGAGCTGAGGGAGGGTTAATCACCTTGCCTATGGTCATTAGAGACAGGATTTGAACCCAGGTCCTTTTGATACCAGAGTCAGTATTCTTTCCACTGTACTATGATGCCTGCTCGATCCAGAAATGCATTTATCATGTCTGCCTAATTGGAACTTGATAAATATGTTACATTGAATTCTCTTTGCTCTCTGGTAACACTGAATGACTTTCCATTCAGCAAACATGAATTAAGCTTCTATTATGTATAGAACAAGGGGTTAGATCCAGGGAAGTTAAGACCAAAGGAAAAATCTATCCTGCCCTCAAGGAGTTTACCTTCTACTGGGGAGTATCATCAGTATGTTCAGTCATTCCAGTTGTGTCTGACTCCCCACGACCCCATTCAGAGCTTTCTTTGCAGAGATATTACAGAGGTTTGCTACTTCCTTCTCCAGCTCATTTCACCGATGAAGAAACGGAGGCAGACAGGGTTAAGTGACTCACCTAGGGCCATACAGCTAGGAAGTATCTGAGGCTGGATTTGAGCTCAGGAAGATGAGTCTTCCTGACTCCAGGCCTGACCCTCTCTCCACTGCAACACCAGAATTCAGGAGCCGTACAACATTGAGAGTTGGGAGGGACCTCAGAAGCACGTCAATGCAACATTTCTGAAAGTGGGTGCGTGCTGAATATACAACAGGCCTTTGTATGTCATAGGTGGGTCTAAAGGTGGTCCCTTATGGTGCAGACGCTCAGCCTTTCCTCTTGGATGTATCTTCTTCCCTCTGAGAGACAGCACAACAGCTGGCTGACAAGGTGAAGGCCCGGCAGGCTCATGGGGAATCAGGCAATCCCATTTTATCTTCCTTTTAATTCAGTCAGGTTGGAAAGAGATGAGATTGTCACCATCCTGGCTGCCCAACCCTTTTGCCTGCCTGAGCTTGGCAGAAGTTGTCCTTCCTTCCTGTTTCACTCATGGAAAGGCATGGTCTGGGGGGAAGAGTGTTGGGTTTGAAATCTGCCTAGGCTGTGCAAATGAATGCTTAACCCTTTCTAAGCTTCAGTATCACCATCTATAAAATGGGAATAATAAGCCTTTCCCACCCTCACAGGGTTGTTCTGAGGAAAGAAATGTGCAGACCTTAAAGTGATGTGGTTATTATTCATATTATATTATATTTATTGCATCATTTTTGGTTTTTGTTTGTTTGTTTTTGCAGGGCAGTGAGGGTTAAGTGACTTGCCCAGGGTCACAGAGCTAGTAAGTGTCAAGTGTTTGAGACTGGATTTGAACACAGGTCCTCCTGAATCCAGGACCGGTGCTTCATCCTCTATACCACCTAGCTGCCCCCATATTTAATATATTATTAATAATAACATTATTGTTGTTGTTGTCATTGTTATTATTATCGTTATCATTTATAGGCAGAAGGACCGGGGGAAAACCTCAATCTCTTTGCTACCAACTCCACTCATACTTCCTCTTGCCTTCTTTCTCTTACTCATTTGTTTAAGTGGCTCTTTTTGCCAAGACAACCCCTCCACTTCCTCCATCTTTTATTCCTTCCAGAAGTTGCCCCTTTCTATCATTTCCTCTACCCTTCCTTCTCTTCAACCTTTCCCTATCTCCTAGCTCCTTCCCTGCTACCTATAAACATGCCCAACCAAGCAACCCACCCACCCACCCTCAGTTGATCCTATTATCCGCAACAGTTATAATCCTCTACCTATGCCTCTTCTTGGCTAAACTCCTGGAGAAAGCCACTTCTGCTGGGACCTGCGCTTCCTCTCCTTTAACACTTGTTTAACTGCTTTCTGGTCTGGCCTCAGACCTCATCATTCAGCTGAAACTGTCCTCTCTAAAGTTAGCAGTGATCTCTTCATTGCCCAATGTGGTGACCTCTACCCATTCCTCTTCCTCTTGGGCTTTCTGGGTCACTGGATGCTCTCCATCACCTCCCTTCCCCGGATTCTCTCTCCTTGCTAGGTTTTTGTGCCATTTCTCTCTCCTGGTTTTCCCCTCTGTATGACCACTTAACTCTTCAGTCTCCTTTGCTGACTATTCCTCTGGCTCATGACCCCTCCTGGCGTCCCCCAAGGACTGGAACTGGGCCCTCTTCTTTTGTCGCTTTGTGCTGTATTGCTTGGTGACCTCATCAGCTCCTCTGGGCTCAGTTCTCATCTCTATGCAGATGATTCCCAGACCTTTCTTTCCACCCCTTGTCACGCATCGTCAGCTGCCTCTTGGATGTCTTGAACCTGGGTATCCTGTAAGCATTTCACACTCAGCATGTCCAAGATAGAGCTTGTTATCTTTCCTTCCAGGCTCTTTTCCCTCCTGAACTTCCTTATTACTGCTGGGGACGTGAGCATCCTTCAGGTCACCTCGGCTTCCAACCAGTGTCTTCTTCCTCTGTTGCCAAATCTTATTCCCATCTCTCTCATCCATCTTCTTCTGCGATCCTAATTCAGGTGCTCCCCTTTCCCCCTTATCTATAAGAGCCTTCTCATTGGTCTTGCTTTAGATCCCCAACCCGTCCTCCACTCAGCTATCAAGAAGATTTTTCTCATGTGTATGTCTGGCTATGAGCTTCTGTAGCTCCCTATCTCCTCTTGAATCAAATATAAAGCCCTCTGTCATCTAAAGCTCTCTCTAACCTGTTTTTTTCCAACCTTTCCCATCTTTATTCTTTACTTCTGTCTCTGAACTCTCCAATCTTGGCTACGCTGCCACTCTGGTTCAGCGCGCCATCTCTGCCGTCTGTGTCCCTTGTGTGTCGGCGGTCCCCTGGGTTTTGGAGTGAACGCCCTGTCCACTCACCTCGGCTTCTCTGGCTCTGGGCCTTTTTTCTAGGCTCGCCTTAGATCCCACCTTCTCCGAGAGGCCTTTTCCTGCGCTCCTCTCGCCTTCCCCTTTCTTGTTCCCTTCTATCTGCTTTGTAGATTTCATCCACATTTCTAGTCATTTACACATCTTTCCCTTCCCTTAGAATGTGAACTCCTTGAGAGTAGGACTGTTGTTGTCTTTCTCTATATCTCCAGATTTTAGCACATTGCCAGGCACATAGGAAGCACTCACCAAATATTTGTTGAATGACTCATGTGGAAATGTTTTAGGTATAACCTAAAACATGTATAAAGCATGTATAACCTGTATCAGATTGCGCGCTGCTGTCTTGGGGAGAAGGGAGAAAAATTTGGAACCCCAAATCTTATAAAAAACGAAGATCGAAAATTGTCTTTACATGTAATTGGAAAAAATAAAATACTAGTTACGTTAAAAGTGGGGAAAAAAACCCCCAAAACAAATACTTGTTGACTGACAACCCTTCAATCAATACATGATGATCTGGGTAATTGATAAACATCTGTTAAGTGATTAATAAATGATCATAGATTCGCCTCAAAATGAAATAATGATAGAGTCAATCCGGCAGATGAGTGGAAGAAAGAGGTTTAGCAAGAAGGAAAGGAATAAGCATTAAATACCTTCTCTATGCCAGGCACTGTGCTAAGCACTTTACAAATATTATTTTAATTGATCATCATAACAACCCTGGGAGGTAGGTGCCGTTATTATCCCCACTTTACAGTTGAGGAAACTCAGGTTAGGTGATTTGCGCCACATCACACAGCCAGGCAGGGTTTGATTTCAGGTCTTCCTGATTCCAGGCTCAGTGCTCTGTCCATTTGGCTGCCTCGGTAAGTAAGAGTGAGGTACATTGGAAAGAGCGTTGGATTTCCAGTCAGAGGACCTGAGTTCAACATCTCCCTTTTCTCCATGTGTGACTGCGGGCAAATTTCCTCACCTCCCTGACCCTCAGTCTCTTCATTCTGTAAAAGGAAGCTTTAAACTGATCAGCTGGTGATCTTGACTCCCAAGACCGTCTGTGCCCTTTATACACTCCGGTCTCTGCCCAGTTGGGCTGGGTCTGATGGGGTCAGCCTGCCTTGCCTGCCCCACACCGTGACTATAGGCTCAAGCTGCTTCAGTTCTGCCTAAGAGATAAGCTCTTCTACCTGAGCATGGTGGGGAGGGGTAAAGACACTTTCCTAATGAGGAAATTAGGGAGCCAATTGGCAGCCTCCTCACTGCTCAGTACAGCTGTATTTGCCATCTCCCAGTGAGTCTGTTGAGACAAAGCAGAGAACGGTAAACACCATAAACATTTACCCTCTTGCATATTCAGCAGCAGATGAGGTTAAGGAAACTGCACGGTGAAGTGTGCCCGGGAGAAGAGGAGGAGGAGGAGGAGGAGGAGGAGGAGGAGGAGGAGGAGGAGGAGGAGGAGGAGGACCAGGCCTGATGATGCTGATGCTCTGGATGAAGACCTACCTTGGTGTTTGCAGCAGCCTGTCCCTCCTCCCTCCTCTCCTCCCTCCTCCCCTGCCCAGGGCTTTCTCTGCTCCATCTCCATCTCCTCTTCCTCTGGGATCTGCTCACTCAGCTGGGGTCTGTGCCCTAGCCCCAAGGAGGAGCATGGCAGAGCCAAGAGATGTTGGCTCCAGCTCAGCAGGGATTGGATCTTTGCCCTCCTTTCCAGCTGAGGCTCCCTCCTGCTTAGTGGCTGGTTCAGCACATGCCACAGAGCATACTGGAGAGGGGATCCTGGAAACTCTGGGGCCATCCCCCCTCCACAGGCACCCCCTCCCCCACTAAGGCAAGAGAAAAGGTCAGTGGGAGGGCTGGGATCCATTCTGCTGGGGGGTTAGAATGGGGTGGGGGGTGTCAATCAGGCCCACGGGGTGCCAGTCTTTGTTCCTGATGGCAGTCATCATTTCTTTTTCTTTTCTTTCTTTCTTTCTTTTTTTTTTTTTGCAGCTGCCCATCTTTCTGATGGGGGAAATCACAGACCGACTAATCCCAGTCACAGACTGAGCCCCCTGATCCCCACTCTGGCCCTAGTCTCAGGCCTTGTTCCAGGCTTCTAACTCTGCTCACTGAGCCAGTACTGCTCAGGGCCTCAGCTGGTGGAGAAATGGCCCTGAGGCCCTCTGGGGAGGAGACACAAATAAGTTTTCTGGGAGTAAATTGGTCCCTGCTGCTGCCTGTGGATCTCCCCATCCCTGATTATTCATTAAGTCTTGGTGATTCCTCATCTGGAATCGGTCAAGGCCACAGCCAGTTCTGTCTCTCATTTCGGGCAGGAGGGTTGGGGTGGGGGTTGGTGATGGCCAGGAACAAGCCAACTTGAATGGGGGCCTCCCTCCCTTCCTCCTCTACCTTGCCACTCTTTACAGCTCCCTCTCCCCTCAGCTGGCTTTGGACTTCCATCAACCTGGCTGCTGATCTTCTCATTCTCTCCCTCCTGTCTGTCTCTGTCTCCATCTCTCTCTCCCTCTCCCTCTCCCTCTCCCTCTCCCCTTGCTTATGGTTGGAGAGGGAAAGAGGAGAGAACACCAAAATAAAAATGATCATCCCTTACATCTGTGGCTTCTGTTACAGTTTTCAGAGTGAGTCCACATCTGTGATCTCGTTGGCTCCTCCAAATTCACCTGTCAGTGGAAATTTGTCCCTATTTTGCAGATGAGAAAACTGAGATCCAGGTTCAGCCTGGGTTTCTTGCTGCTCTTTCAGATTTGGACCATAGGTAGTCTCTATTTCTGCCTCTCCTCGACACCTTAAGACCTGGAGAAGGGACAACCCTTGTTGAGGTTCACAGAGCATGTTAAGGCAAGAGCTGGAACTAGAGGGTGGATCTCCCCACACCCATCTCAATGGAGCTGGATGCTTCAGCCTGTTACCTTTTTCCTGCCAAGTGGAGGTTGTTCTTCTGAGGTGGGGAAGTCCCTGTTTCTCCTTGGCCCCAGTTCATTATCAGTCAGTCCATCAGCTTGCATCTATTAAGTATTTACTATATATCAGGCATGGTGGTGGTGGTGATGATGGTGATAGCTAACATTTATATAGCACCTACTATGTGCCAGGGCCCATGCGAAGAATATTACCTCATTGGATCCTTACAATAACTCTGTGAGGTAGGGGCTCTTATTATCACCGTTTTACAGAGGAGGAAACTGAGGCAAACAGATGTTAAGTGACTTGCCCAGGATTGCATAGCTATTAAGTATCTCAGGGCAGTTAGGTCGCGTGGTGGATAGAGTGCTGGGCCTGAAGTCAGAAAGACTTCTTCCTGAGTTAAAAATCTGACCTAAGATACTTACTAGCTAGGTGACCCTGGGTGAGTCACTTCACTTTGCCTCAGTTTCCTCATCTGTAAAAATGAGCTGGAGAAGGAAATGGCAAACCGCTCCAGGATCTTTTCTGAGAAAACCCCAAACAGGGTCATGAAAAATTGGACATGACTGAAATGACTCAGTAACATCATCAGCAACAACAAGTGTCTGAGGCTGAATTTGAACTTGGATCTTTCTGACTCCAAGCCCAGCTGCTTTATCCACTATCTCTCCTAAGTGCTGGGAATACAAAGACAAATAAAGAGGGAGCAGTGCCTGCCTTTAGGAGTTTACATTCTTTAGGAAGAGATAATATATATGTTAATAAGCACATCTAAAACATATATATATATATATATACACATTAATAAGCATATAAAATACATACAAGGTAAATTTTAAATGTAGCAGCAGAGCGGGGCAGGGCAGGGACAGTGCAGGGACAGTGGAGATCAAGACAAATAAAGATGTTGCCTAAAGCAGAGTTTTAAAGGAATAAAGGAAGCAGGATTCTAAGAGGTGGCGGGGGAGGGGAGAAAGAGAGAGAGAGGGAGAGGGAGGGGGGAGAGGGAGGGGGGAGGGGGGAGGGGGGAGGGGGAGGGGGGAGGGGGAGATGAGGAGGCAGGGATGCATTCTAGGCATGAGATAGTCTTTGTAAAGGCAGGAAGAGGGGAGATGGGAGTTTTCTGTGTAAGGAAGAGTAAGGAGTATTCCATTGTAGAGTACAGGAAGGTGAAGAAAGATTGGAAAGGTAGGTTGAGACCAAATCAGGAAAGGCTTTAAATACTAAATGGAACAGCTTCTCTCTAACAAAGAGTGGCCAGTGAGTTCTAGGTCATCTGCTATCAACCTCTATCCCAGTGGTTCTCAAACTTTTTAGTCTCAGGATTCCTTTATTCTCATAAAAATTATTGAGTACCCTGCCAGAGCCCTTTTATTTATGTGAGTCATATCTATTGATATTTATTGCATTGGAAATTAAAATGATTAATATTATCATGATAATAGTTTTGACCTTGTAAACCTCCTGTAAGGGTGTGAGGACCCTCTAGAATTCTCAAGCCTTGCTTTGAGAGCCACTGCTCTATACAAATATTTCCGGGGATATGAAGGTGGATCAGCTCAGACCCTCTGGTTTGCAGCTAATCTTATTCCCCTTGGTTCCCCTAGCTCCAGACCAATAGACCAGGATAGGTCCTTGGAGCACTCCTGAGTCTGATCTTTCACTCCTAGAACAATTGAAACTATACAGGCTGGCCTCTAGGATTGAGAATCAGACTGGGTTGGAGTGGGAAATCAAGTCATGAACATGGGAGCTTTGCTTATGAGCCAGGATGGCTGTGCCTAGGTCCTTAATCAGTTCTTCAGTTTATCTTAATTTCTTGGCACTTTTCATCGCATTCTGAGAGTCTCCTATGGATACTAGGAGAGTTAGGTCTCTCTCTGCCTGCCTAGAATGCTTTAATGCCTTGCCCCAGTCCCCTCTGCCTACCAGAATCCTTTTAGGTGTAGTCCATTTCCTCCTTATCCATCAATCCCTTGCTGATTATTATCTCAACTCTCAGATGTTCCAGAATACTTTCTTAACTTCCACAGCCCTAGCTTTGTACTGTGTGTTATCTGCTTGTTTCTTTTTAAAAAAAATTAATATTTTATTTTCCCCCAATTACATGTGAAAATAATTTTTAACATTCATTAAAGTTTTTTTGAGTTCCAAATTCTCTCCTTCCCTCTCTCCCCTTCCCTTCCTCCCCATTCAGAAGGCAAGCAATCTGATATAGGTTATACATGTGCAGTCAAGCAAAACGTATTTCCATGTTAGTCTTGTTGTGAAAGAAAACACAGACCAAAAAACCCCCAAGAAAAATGAAGTAAGGAAAAGTATGCTTTGATCTGCATTCAGACTCCATCTGTTTTTTTCTCTGGAGGTAGATAGCATTTTTCATGAGAGTTGTCTTGGATCATTGGATCATTGTATTGCTGAGACGAGCTAAGTCATTCACAGTTGATCATTATACAAAATTGCTGTTACTGTGTTAAATGTTCTAGTTCTACTCATTTCACTTTGCATCAGTTCATGTAAATCTTTCCAGGTTTTTCTGAGAGCATGCTGTTCGCCCTTTCTTATAGCACAATGTGTGTGCATGTGTGTGTGTGTGTGTGGGGGGGCGGCAGCTAGGTGGCATAGTGGATAGAGTGTTGGCTTTGGAGTCAAGAGGACCTGAGTTCAAATCTCACCTAAGACACTTTCTAGTTGTGTGACCCTGGGCCAAGTCATTTAACTCCAATTGCCTTAAACATCTGGGGTCATCTCTGGTCATTCTGATGTATATCTTGCCACTGGACCCAGATGGCTTTGGAAGAGAGAGTGAGGTTGGTGACCTTGCACAGCTGTCCCTCACTTCAATTCAATGAAAGTCACAGCATCACCCTAATGTCATGGTCCTCTTCAAGAATGAAGGACAAACAACAACAAGCACACAAGTATTCCATCTTAATTATATACCACAACTTGTTCAGCCATTCCTCATTTGATGGACATCCCCTCAATTTCGAATTCTTAGTCACCACTAAACGATCCACTATAAATATTTTTTTGTTCTTATAGGTCCTTTTCCTTTTTTTTTAATCACTTTGGATGCAGATGTAGTAGTGGTATTGCTTGGTCAAAGGGCATACCCCTTCAAATTGCTTTCCAGAATGGTTGAATCAGTTCACAACTCCACCAATAATGAATGCATTAGTGTCTCAATTTTCCCACATCCCTTCCAGCATTTGTCATTTTCCTTTTTTGTCATATTAGCCAATCTAATAGGCATGGGGTGGTAGTCTATTTGTTTCCTGTGTGTGAGCTCATCTTCTCAACCAGACTGTAAATTCTCTGAGGGCAGGGATTTTGTCTTCTCTTATATCCTCTGGGCTTGTTAAGAAGGAGGTACCTAATACTTATGTGTTGATTTATGGGTATATTTTAAAAATTAGGCTGAATTATAATGTTGTGACACTCTTTAATGTCATTAGAGACACCCTGGTGTGTTGCAAAATGCAGGTGGGCAGTTGGAAAACCTCGCCTTTATTTTTCCACTCCCTTTCTTTTCTCCTCTTTTACTCATTCTTTTCTCCTTTTCTCCCCCATCCCTTCTCCTTTCCTCTTTCTCCTCCCTTTCTTTTCCCTTCTTCCTCCCCTTCTTTATCTCCTTTTCTGTCTCCTTTTCTCCTCCCCTCCCATTTCTTTCTCTCTCTCCTTTCCCTTCTTTCCTCTCCTCTTCTTTCATCCTTTCTCTTCCTCTCCTCCTTTTTTTCTTTGCCCCTCTCTTCCATTTCCCCTCCTTCCTGTCCAAGTTTCTAGTCCCATCTCTGCTAGTCACTTGCTGCATTAACTTGGTCAAGTCATATTTGTTCTGTGGGTGCCATTTTGTTCTTCCATAAAACAAGAATCTCTGGACTCTGTGGCCTCCCAAGTTTGGGTCTAAGGAGCTGCTTCTCTTCTCCATGCCTGTCATTTGACCTGGATTTGGCTGGCATCTCGAGGAGGAGGAGACCCTGTTGTTCTCCCCAGGAGGATGATGAGCCAGTCTGAGCAGCCTCTCCTCCCAGCCTGGGGAAAGTAGGGGGAGCAGCACTTGACGGCTGCCGAGGGGCTGAGGGTCACCCTGCTAGGAGCTTAATCACATGTTAAAGAGATGGGAATCACTCTATAAGGATAACATGAAGGGGGCCTGGCCCCTGCTGAGAGCCTGCTTCAGGCATTATGGAGAAAGAGAGAGGCTGGGGGAGGGAGGAGGGGAGAGAGGAGAGAAGGGGGGGAGAAAAGAGAGGGGAGAGAAGGGAGGGAGGGAGAGAGGAGAGAGAGACAGAGGGAGGGGGAGAGGGGAGGGAGGAGAGAGGGAGAGAGAAGAAAGGACAAGGAAGAGCAGAAAAAGAAAGCTGGAGAGAGGAGAGGGAAGGGAAGGGAAATAGGAGGGGCGAGATGGAGAGAGAATGAATGAGAGGAGAAAGGGAGAGAGGAAAGGAAGCAGATCCTTTATTCAGTCCTTTCTCTTCAATGCTGCCTTGACCTTTTGGTGGAGAATGATCGGAACCCAGATCTTTTTTTAGTGGTTTTTCTCCCCTCCCGCATGTTGGCCGACTCTTCCTTGGCCCTTGCCTCAGCTTCTCAGCTTCAGTCCCACACTGCAGTCTGGGGAGATCTCTCCTTCCTCTGATCTCCACCCTCAGTCAGTCAATCAGCAAACATGTGGAGCATCTGCTATGTCCTAGACAAACTGCTTTGTCTTAAGGATAAAAGACCCCTCCCAGAAGGAGCCGAATATCTTTGGGTTTTCTCCTCTGTGCTTCCTTCTCGGGCTTCTCAGTCCTGGCACCTCTGCTTCCTCCCCCCAGACAGCCCTTCCTGTTCCTGCTAACTTTTTTTTTTTTTGGGTGAGGCAGTTGGGGTTAAGTGACTTTCCCAGGGTCACACAGCTAGTAAGTGTCAAGTGTCTGAGACTGGATTTGAACTCAGGTCCTCCTGAATCCAGTAACAGTGCTCTATCCACTGCGCCACCTAGCTGCTCCCTTCCTGTTCCTTCTCTTTCTTTTCTTTTCTTTTTTTTCAGTGAGGCAATTGGGGTTAAGTGACTTGCCCAGGGTCACACAGCTAGTAAGTGTTAAGTGTCTGAGGCCGGATTTGAACTCAGGTCCTCCTGACTCCAGGGCCGGTGTTCTATCCACTGCGCCACCTAGCTGCCCCCTTCCTGTTCCTTCTAGCCCCAGCCCCTAACAATCTCTTCCTCCTCCAAGCTACCATGGTAGTTACTGAGAACCCTTGGACCCTGGGGCAGGAAACCCAGGACATTTGGCAGGAAAGGAACAACTGATGCTCAGAGAGGGAGTGACTTGTCCCATCTCCTTGAGAGGCCTTCGGTCTTATAAGGGGAAAAGACCCTGAGGCAGCTTGGTGTAGTGGATAGTACGTTGGGCTGGGAGTCAAGAAGAACTGAGTTTGAATGCTGCCTCAGACACTTGTTAGCTGTGTGACCACACAGGCAAGTCACTTAACTTCTGTTTGCCTCAGTTTCCTTTTTTGTAAAATGGGTACAATGCTAGTAACGATACTTGTCAAAGGCTTTGCCGAAATGCGAGCTGTTTTGGTGGGCGTTAATGCTGGATTTTGACTCTGGAGGCCTCAGTTGATTCCTTGGCCCCCGCTTGGGGTGACTTCAGATCCAGTGATGTCACTCTGATTGTTCTTCCTCTTGTAAAACGTAAACTGTGAGCCTCCTGTGGGTTGGGTGGGGCTGGGTGTGTTTGACTCTTCCTGGCTCAAGTAGTCCTGGCCAGTCAGCCAGGCCCACCGAAGTGTCACCTGCACCTGCTCATTTGGATGTAGCCCACTCACCTTGTCCACTAGACATACCCGACTTGGACGGGCTGACCTTCCCTCTCCTCTCCCTCGCCTCCCCCAGATTGTGTACAGGGACAGTCTTGTTTACTCCCAGCTGTGAAGACATCCATACCTGTGTGCATACATATGAGATACAGATCTCCAGCACTCACACAGAGGAAGTTCATTCTCTAGAGCTGAGCACACTACTCTCAAGGAAGGCTGAATACCAAGTGCTGGACTTGGAATTAGGAAGTCCCGGAGTTCAAATCTTCCCAGCTCAGTGGCCCTAGGCAAGGTGTTTAATGAACTTCTCTGGGATTATGATTGTGATCAGGGTGTTATCAGGTAATTAATCGTAATTATCATCTTTATTGTTATCAGTATTGTGGTCATTTGGACTCTCTCCCAGACCCACACAGTCTCTCATTCACTCAACCTTGGTATGGGCACACCCCAGGCTTCCAAGCACCGGAGGCATTCCCACCATACCCGCTACCTCATGCAGGCTCACCAGGCCTCACCCAAACCCACACAATCACACATTCATACAGATTCTCACAGAGGCACATGCCCCAAACCTTGCCCAGACCTGACCCCCACAGCCTCATGTTCATACAAGCATCCCCACATCTGCTCGTTCTTGCTGCCTTTCCCAGTGTCTTGGACATATGGAACTTTTAGAAGTGTCGGGGAGGGAGGCAAGGAAGAGCACCATGCTTGGTCTGAGTCTGACACGCTGGCCCCCAGGCTGGGTTTTGTCCCCAATTGGCTGTGTGACCCTGGACAGCAAGAACACTGGATCTGCCTCTTCTTCTTCCCTAAAATGAAGAGCACAGACTGAAGATCTCCAGGGGACCTCCCAGCGGCAGCATCCTCTGTTCTAAGTGTCCATCCATCTCTAACATTCTGTGTTCTAAGTTTCCATCTGTCTCTAGCATTGCCTGAGGGTCCCTTCCTCTCTAGCACTCTGTGTTCTGAGGTTCCCTCTGTCTGGGTCTCTTCCAGCTCTAACATTCTCTGTTCTAAGTTTCCATCTGTCTCTAGCATTGCCTGAGGGTCCCTTCCTCTCTAGCACTCTGTGTTCTGAGGTTCCCTCTGTCTAGGTCTCTTCCAGCTCTAACATTCTCTGTTCTAAGGTCCCGTTTCCAGCAGTGATCTTGCATATTCTGAGGTCTCTCTGATATCTTACATCCTGTGTTGAAAGGTGTCTCCCAGGTCTAACCTATATATTCTTAGGCTCTTTCCAGCCCAGATATTCTTTGAGTGACTGATAAATCATCCTTTCTTGGCAGTGTAGAATTAGAGAAATCTTTTATAGGCTGGCAGAAAAATAGCTTTATTCAGGCTTAGCCCTTTGTCCTTTCTTCTAACAATGTTTTTTTTTAAATTAATAAAGTATTTTATTTTTTTCCCGTTACATGTAAAGATAGTTCTCAACTTTTGTTTATACAAGCTTTACAATTTCAGATTTTTCTCCCTTCCTCCCCTCCTTCCCCCCTCCCCTAGACAGCCGGTAATCTGATATAAGTTTACACACACACACACACACACACACACACACACACACACACACACACACACACAATAACATTAATCCTATTTCTGCATTAGTCATTCTAACAATGTTTTAAAGAAGTATAGCTTATAAGATTTGGAAGATACCTTTAGAATCATTTGCCCTTATTTTTTTTTTTTAAAGTTTTTATTGATGTTATTTTTTCATTTACAAAAGATTCCTCCCCCACCCCCTCCTTTCTTGATAACAAAGCAGTAGAACCCAGCCAAACTCCATCCCATATTACTATTGGCCAAGCCTGACGTCTGTCTCCTTCTGAACCACCTCTGCTGAGAGATAGAAAGTATTCTTCACCCTCTTCCCCATCTGTTTTCTTGGGGGCTCACTTGAACCAAGCAGAGGAGCCCCCTGCCCGGTTGACTCTCCTTATTTAGATCTTTCACTGTTGTTTCCATTCTTTTAGCGTATTATGGTCACTGTGTAAATTGTCCTCCTTGTTCTGCCTGCTTTGTTCTTCAGCATCCTCATTCTACACTTTGGGGGAACCGAGGTCCGGAGATGAAAAGGCACACAGGCTCATTGCTCCAGGACACCCAACTGGAGGCCAGGTCTCTCGACCCCCAGGGCCCTTCTCTTTCCACTGCTTCTCACTGTCTGTCTAACCTATACCAGGGTCCCTTGGCGCCGATCCCGTGGACCCTGAAACAGTAGGCCTCTGTCTGGTGTGTGAGATTGCCAAAGGGGTTGGGGGGGGCTGTTTTTTCTTTCTGAGCCCACCTCCCCTCCTCCCTTTCTCTGGGGCCCTGGGGACTTGGGCAAGAGGCTGGTGGATCCCAGGTTGCCATGGAAACTGGAGCTCCAGCTAGAGAGTGATTTCCAGGTTGGGGGATGCCTTTGTTACTGCACCCTTATCTCCGTCTTGAGGCCCCACATGTTTCAACTGGGATCGAGGAATTCGTTTTTACCCAGAGTTTGTGAAGTGAGTGGGGCTGTCCTGAGATTCCTAAGCCCTCCTAAGCCATCAGGAGGGAGAAAGAGAGCTCAGAGCTTTATTTACATGGGAGACTTCTAGCTGCTGGAAGCCACCTCACTTTCCCTGACTCTCTGTCCAGTGTCAGCTTGGGATTTCGGATCAGATAGACCTGGGTTCAAATTCTACCTCAACCTCTTGCTAGCTGTGGCACCCTGGACAAGTCACTTAAGATCTTAAGGGCCTTATTTTCCTCATCTGTAGAAGGAGGGATTTGGCTCTTCTAAGATATCTTTTATTTCTAAATTGCTAATCAGATGTCCAGTGGTCTGATTTATCTCAGGCTTCTCATGTGCACACCCTGGGATTTAGTCGTTTGGGTGGAATTAATAGTAAAGGTTCTCTAAGCTTCTCCCAGCTACAGCCCCTTGGGTTGGCCTCAGAGGCTCCCCCCTCAGCCCCCATACCTGGCTCTTTGAATTTGGCCAAATTCTCCCCTGGGATCATGGTGTTTGCCTGGATTATTAGTGGAAAACGGACCTTGGTGTAATGGCATTTTTCCCTTCTGAGCATGTGTTTCTTCATCTGCAAAATTAGAAGGTTAATACAGCATCATAGCATCTTGGGACTGGACAGGATCTCATAGGGCCTCTAGGTGAGCCTCCATCTTAACCGGAGTTATCAGCAGTATGTAGGGACCCTTTGTGTTTCCATACATAGTGGGTTGTCTGTAGATCCATTCAGTCGATAAGCATTTTTTTAAGTGTCTCCTATGTCTGATGCAGGATACAAATAACAAAGGCCAGGCAGCAGCCAGCATTTATTAAGTGATTGTTCCCTTACAAACATTTTTCTCTGGGCTGGTGATACAAATACTAACGAAAAGACAGTTCCTGCCCTCAAAGAGCTTACATTCTTTTTTTTTTTGTGGTTTTGGGTTCCAATTTTTATCCCTCCTTCCCTCTCTCCCCTCCTACCTCCCTGAGATGGCAAGCAATCAGATATGGGTCATACATGTGTGATTATGTAAACCATGACCATATTAGTCATTTTGTACAAAAGGAAAAAATGAAAGAAAGTGAAAATAGCAAACTTCAGTCTGTGTTCCATCAATATCAGTTCTTTGGAGGTGGAGAGTATGTTTCATCAATAGTCTTTTGGGATTGTCTTGGATCATCATATTGTTGAGAATTAGTCGAGTCTTTCACAGTTTTTCATCAAACAATATTGCTGTCTCTGTGCACAATGTTCTCATGGTTCTGCTCGCTTCACTATATATCAGTTCATATAAGTCTTTCCAGGGCTTTCTGAAATCATCCTGCTTGTCATTTCTTATAGCACAATAACATTCTTTTACCATCACATACCATGATTTGTTTAGCCATTCCTTTGATTTCCAGTTCTTCAAAGAGCTTACATTCTAATGGGAGCTGAAAAATAGTGGGGGGTGGTGTCCCCCCCTCCAAAAAAAATGGTGTCCAAGTTTGTAAAGTCAGAAGCAGAGCAAGGAGGGGAATGAAGGTTGTCTAGCTTGGGCCCCTCCCCAAAATGGGGGGGGGGGCCTGGGAGGAACCCAGCGGGCATGGTGTATTCCTGGAGAGAAGGCTCAGTGGATGATGCCTGAGTGGGCAGGTGGGGCCCGAATGAAGGAATGAAACAATCTGGATCCTCAATGAGCAATCCCATTCTAATGGGTTGGATTACAAGCACACATGTTTTTGCAAAATGACTAACAAAGGGAATAAATACAGAGTAGCTAAATACAGTAGTTGGGAAGGAAACACAATTTCATGGACTTTTGATTTCCTCATCTCTAAAATGGGGATGATAACATTGTTTCTCTCACTGGGTTGTGATGAGAAAGGGGCTTTATAGCCTTGGAAGGGTATAGAAATGTGAATGGTTATTATTATCTTCACATCCCAGAATCTCAGAGTTGGAAGAAAACTGGCCAAGTCACTTAGTTCAGAGCTTCTGAAACTTTTTCCACTCACGACCCCATTTTCTGGGAGAAATTTTTACATGACCCTGAGCATATAAATACATAAAATAGGTAGACATAATCATTTACTGTTGCCAGATTTTTCACGACCCCCCACATTCAGTTACTTGACCCCATATGGGGTTGGACTCATAGTTTAAGAAGCTTTGACTTAAGTTAACCTGTCCCTGCCCTCAAGGAAGGGACTGTGATTAAAAAGGATTAGGAAGGCTTGTGGATGGGGTTGGGACTTTAGCTGAGACTTGGAGGAAGGTGTTTAAAAATGCTTATTACTAAATTATATTAGGGCTTCCCTCCCCCCCCCCCTTACTTGAATTTCAATCCTGTGTCAAACTGTTGCCTCATTGGTCTTATATATTTTTTAGATAAACTAGGCTTTGAAGGTGATTTTTTTTTTCAGTGAGGCAATTGGGGTTGAGTGACTTGCCCAGGGTCACACAGCTAGTGTTAAGTGTCTGAGG